>NW_017217557.1:0-12455 GCF_001704415.2 Capra hircus | reverse complement strand
ATTAGCCTCGAGACCCTCAGAGGAAATGGGCCTCATCACGCCTGGCGGGGAGAACCTCCTGGTTTTCTCGAGTTGGGGTTGGTGCTCTCCACTTACCACGGTTCCTCAGGACACCCGCTTTGGTGGCCTCAGGAAAGGCCAAGTCCCCATGCGAGTTGCTCGGGGGACACTCGAGATTCCTCTTCTGTCGATCCGGGGCCTAAGATCTTGTGTGGAGTCGGTTCAGAACCTGAGGATTCCTCTCCAGTGTTGACATGGACCTTGGGTACTTCTGGAGTCTACCGAGGGGAGTCAGTCCTCGTCTCGAGTGGGGGCATGCACGTGCGCTTTCCTCCCGAGCTGTAGCAGCAGTGTCACGGTCCCTTAGTGTGGATCAAGGGATCTGTGGCTTTCCACGAGGCTTTCCCACGAGGCTTTCCCACGAGGCTTTCCCACAGAGCTGTCCACGTGCCACCGTGGGTGAGTCGATCCTCGGCTTGAAAGTCGAGGCAGTGCAGGGAAAACAGGTTTCCCTGGAATGGACTGAGACATCTGGGGGACTCTGGAATGGGCACGACCTGGAGTTCCTCTCGCCTTTCCTGTGGGAGAGCGCCCTCTTGAGATGCGACGGGAACGCCGGGAATTCTTTCCCGACACATAGGGAAAGGATCCCTCCTCTCGAGCTAGGAGGCGGAAACGGGCTCCTCTGGATGTGGCGGGACTCTCGTGCTTCCTCTCGAGTGGAGACGGGTGTCGGGGAACTTCTTGAGTTGCAGCAAGGGTGTGAAGGACCTTGGAAGTTCCAGAGGTTAGGTGTGATTAGCCTCGAGAGCCCTCAGCGGAAATGGGCCTCATCTCGCCTGGAGGGAGAACCTCCTGGATTTTCTCGAGTTGCGGCAGGTGCTCTCGACTTAAGACGGGATCAGGGACCCGCTCTGTGGCCCAGGAAAGGCCAGTCCCCATGCGAGTGCTCGGGCCTCTCGGGATTCCTCTCCCGTCGATGCCGGGGCCTAAGACCTTGTGTGGAGTCGTGCCGGAAACTGAGATTCCTCTCCAGTGCTGACATGGACCTTGGGGACTTCTGGAGTCTCCCAGGGGAGTCAGTCCTCGTCTCGAGTGGGGCATGCACGTGCGCTTTCCTCCCGAGCTGTAGCAGCACTGTCACGCTTCCCTTAGCGTGGATCAAGGGATCTATGGCTTTCCCTCGAGGCTTTAGGCTTTCCACGAGGCTTTCCCACAGGCTGTCCCATGTGCCACCGTGGTGTGAGTCGATCTCGGCTTGAAAGTCGAGGCAGTGCAGGGAAAACAGGTTTCCCTGAAATGGAGTGAGACATCTGGGGAACTCTGTGAATGTGGCACGACCCTGGAGTTCCTCTCGCCTTTCCTGTGGAGAGCGCCTCCTCTTGAGATGCGACGGGAATGCGGGAATTCTTGCAGGGAAAAGCCTAGCAGGGGAAAGATGGGAGGTCCTGCGGTCCCCGTCGTAAGTCGAGAGCACCTGCCGCAACTGGAGAAAATCAAGGATGTTCTCCCCTCCAGGCAAAATGAAGCCTATTTCCGCTGACACATCTCAAGGCTAAGCACACTTAAACTCTGGAACTTCCAAAGGGTCCTTCACACCCTTGCAGCAAATCAAGAAGTTCCCCGACATACCCGTCTCCACTCAAGAGGAAGCACGATAGTTCCGCCCGCATCCAGAGGAGCCCCGTTTCCCCCTCATAGCTCGAGAGGAGGGATCCTTTCCCTGTGCGGTCGGGAAAGAATTCCCGGCGTTCCCGTCGCATCTCAAGAGGAGGCGTTCTCCACAGGAAAGGTGAGAGGAACTCCAGGGACATGCCACCATTCTCCGAGTCCCCCAGATGTTTCAGTCTATTCCAGGGAAACCTGTTTCCCGCACTGACTCGACTTTCAAGCCAAGGATCGACTCACACCACTGTGGCACGTGGGAGCCCTGTGGCAAAGCCTCGTGGGAAAGCCTCGTGGGAAAGCCTTGAGGGAAAGCCACAGATCCCTTGATCCACGCGAAGGTAAGAGCGACACTGCTGCTACAGCACGGGAGGAAAGCGCACGTGCATGCCCCCACTCGAGACGAGGACTGACTCCCCTGGGGAGACTCCAGAAGTACACCAAGATCCATGTCAGCACTGGAGAGGAATCCTCAGGTTACTGCACCGACTCTATGTAAGGTCTGAGCCCCGGCATCGACGGGAGAGGAATCCGGAGAGGGCCCCGAGCAACTCGCATGGGGACTGGAATTTCCTGAGGCCACCAGAGCGGATCCCTGAGGTCCCCGTCGTAAGTCGAGAGCACCTGCCGCAACACGGTAAAATCCAGGTGGTTCTCCCCTCCAGGCAAGATGAGGCCCGTTTCCCCTGAGGTGTCTCGAGGCTAATCACACGTGACCTCTGGAACTTCCAAAGAGTCTTTCACAGTCATGCTGCAACTCAAGAAGTTCCCCGACATACCCGTCTCCACTCAAGAGGAAGCACGAGTGTCCCGGCCACATCCAGAGGAGCTCCGTTTCCGGCTCGTAGCTCGAGATGTGCGATCCTTTCCATGATTGGTCGGGAAAGAATTCCCGGCATTCCCATCGCATCTCAAGAGGAGGCGCTCTCCAAAGGAAAGGGAGAGGAACTACAGGGTCGTGCCACCATTCCGAGACTCACCCAGATGTCTCAGTCCATTCCACAGGAACCTGTTTTCCCTGCACTGCCTTGGCCTTCATGCCGAGGATCGACTCACACCACCGTCACACGTGGGACAGCCCTGTGGGAAAGCCTAGAGGGAAAGACTCGAGGGAAAGCCACAGATCCCTTGGTCCAGGGATGGGGAAGCGTGACACTGCTGCTACAGCATGGGAGGAAATGTCACGCTCATGCCCCCACTCGAGACGAGGCCTGACTCCCTTGTGGAGACTCGAGAAGTACCACAAAATCCATGTCAGCACTGGAGAGGAATCCTCAGGTTCCGGCCCCGACTCCACACAAGGTCTTAGGCCCCGCATCGACGGGAGAGGAATCACGAGAGGCCCCCTAGCAACACGCATGATGACTGGCGTTTCCTGCGGCCGCCCAGAGCGGGTCCCTGAAGTCCCTGTCGTAACTCGAGAGCACCTGCTGAAACTCGGGAATATCCAGGAGCCTCTCCATTCCAGGCGACATGAGGCCCATTTCTGCTGAGGCATCTCGAGACTAACCACACCTAACCTCTGGAACTTCCAAAGGGGGGTCCTTCACACCCTTGCTGCAACTCAGAAGTTCCCCGACATACCCGTTCCTCTTCACATTTATCCATAATGGTGGTGTCATCTGCCATATCTAAGTTTATTGATATTTCTACAGGCCAATCTTGATTCCAGCTCATGTATCTTCCATCCCAGCATTTTTCATGATGTACTCTGCATATAGTTAAATAAACAGGGTGACAATATACAGCCTTTGCATACTCTTTTTCCTTTTTGGAACCAGTCTGTTGTTCCATGTCCTGCTCTAACTGTTGCTTCCTGACCTTCATCCAGATTTCTCAAGAGGCAGGTTAGGTGGTCTGGTATTCCCATCTCTTTCAGAATTGTGGCTAAAAACAACAGTATAAGGACCTTTCCGATGTCAGGCCAAGGAATTGTGTTTCCAGTCATTGAGCCACACCTGATCACTGAGCACAAATTCATGAATCTGTTCCTCAAGGGGGAATGATATTTCTTTTTTATACAAACTTAGTTACCTGATTTATTACCTTACCTAATTGTTCCATCTGCTGTGAAATCCCACCCCCTTACTTGTGCAAATCTGCTAACACCTGCCTCACTGTGGGAGGGGGTCTCCATAGAAAATTTCATAAGGACAACAACTATCGGAACGTGCGGTTACCCATATATGAGTAAGTCTGCCGGAAGCAAGCCCATCCATGTACAGTCAGTCTCTATGATCCATTTTGAAAGTGTCTCTTCAAGAGTTTTGGTTGTTTCTTTCCACCATTCCAGAACACTGGGGCCTATATGCTGTATGTAATTTCCACTGATATTTAGAGCTTCACATACCTGTTAATTAACGCGGCTACAAAGACAGGGCCATTGTCGGATTCTATACTGGTTGGAAACCCAAGTCTGGGAATTATTTCTCAAATCAGCGAGCTACTTCGTTTTCTTTTTCAGATCAGGTAGGGAAGGCCTCTGCCCAACCGGAGAAGGTACCTACTATTCTAGTAAGTCATGATAACAGGTGACTGCCTTTGCTTCCCGAAGGACACTCGCTTTCCCTGCATCCTGAGAACTCCACGTCCTCAGCCAGTTGGAAAAGCGCTTCTTGGAGGTCATTATTCAGGGGCAACTTCCCCTGGAGCCCGGGGCCCATAGGGAGCGGCTCCACACTCCAGGGAAAGGCAGAGCCACAGCCACACATCTGTCCCATCCCCTTTGCTCTGTTTAGGAGAGCTCTAGTTGAGCCTAGGGTCTGTCAGGAAAATTCTTGGCTCCTATGGGGACACATTCTATGTGTGAAACTGCATCCAGGACCTAGGGGCCACAGGGCGCCTGTTTCTCTCGGGGGCAGGAGGGGTGGGGGCCTGAAGCAGTGCGGGCCCAGCAACAGCTTCCACATCCATCCAATTGCTCTTTTCTTACCTCTGATAGAACTAGCTTTGTTCCAGCCTTTGGCAATTTGGAGGCAAGCGGCCCCCCTTCCTCCCCAAGGAGGCATGGGACCTAATTTGAGTGGAAAAGGCCCCTCACGGAGCTGAACCCAGGAAGGCACCCAGTCATGTCTGACACATTCCTGCATCCTGCTTCTTCATGAGCAATACCGCTATAAGCTAGGAATGTCTTTCCAAGGCTCAGAAAGGACAGGGGAGATTCATGGTGCTGCCTCTGGAATTTCGGTCCTCTGAGCAGACCTGGAGGTCTCCCTTGAAGAAGCTAACCAGTTTCTTCCAAATACAGGGCTTGCAAACACACACTGGGTGGCTGCCTCTTCTTCCCTGAAGGACGATCACTTTCCCCGCATCCTGTGAACTCTGCATCCCAGCCTGCTGGAAAAGCGCTTCTTGGAGGTCATTTTTCAGGGACAATTTTCCCTGGAGCCCGGGGCTGTTAGGGAGGGCCCCCATGCTCGCTGTGAAAGGCAGAGTCACATCCACAGTCTGTTCTACCCCTTTTGCCCTGTGGGAGAGCTCTAGTGAGCCTAGGTCTGTCAGGAAAATTCTTGGCTCCTATGGGGACACACCCTGTGTGTTAACCTGCATATCGGCCTAGGGGCCACAGGGGCCTGTTCCTCTCGGGGGGACCCTGAAGTGGTGCGGCCAGCAACAGCCTGAACATCCATCCGATTGCTCTTTTCTTCCTTCTGATAGAGCTAGCTTTGCTTCTCGCTTTGGCATTTCGGAAGCCAGGGGGAGCCCCCACCGCTGTTGTCCTGGGGTCTATTGGAGTGTACCGGGTCTATTGGACCCCAGCATGGCACCCGACCCCCTCAGACACACTCCCGCAGCCTCCTTCCCCATGGGCAGGACTGTTCTGACCTAGGAATGTGTTCCCAAGGCCTCAGAAAATGCAGGGAGACACACGGCCCTGACTCTGGAACTGAGGCCGTTGGAGCAGGCCTGGAGGTCTGACGTCTGAGACGCCAAACACTTGCTGCAAGATACAGGTGTGAAAACACACTCTCTGGGGCTGCTTTCCTTCCTCCAAGGAAGAGAGCTTTTCCAGTCTCCTCCGTGCTGAGTCATACAAGGCTGGAAAGGTCTGGCTTCGAGGGCATTTCTCAGCAGCAATGGCCCCTGAGGCCCTGCACACAGGGAGGGATCCTACCTCCCGGGGAAGTCAAAGCAACCTCCAAACAGCTGTTCTCTCATGTTTCCTCTGCAGGAGGGAAGCTAGTGAGCCCAGGTCTGTCTGGAACGTTCTTGGATCCTGCGGGGAAATCATCCTGGGAGCCCACCTGGATACCAGTCGTAGGGGCTAAAATTCGCATTTTCCTTCCTTGGAGCCCTAACGCAGAACAGCCTAGCAACTGGTTGAAAATCCATCCTGTTGCTGTTTTCTTCCCTCTGACAGAGCGAGCTTTGCTCCCCATTTTTGGGATTTCAGAAGCAAGGAGGTGGCCTGCAACTCCTTGCCTGGGGTCCATTGGAGGTGCAAGGTGCCCTCGACCAGGTGACCCCAGCATGACACCTGGCCCCTCAGACACACTCCCGCAGCCTGCTTCCCCATGGGCAGGACTGCTCTCACCTAGGAATGTGTTTGCAAGGCCAGGAAACTGCAGGGAGACACAAGACCCTGATTCTGGCATTGAGTCTGTTGGAACAGGCCTGCCAGGTCTTCTGTCTAACAAGCCAAACACTTGCTGCAAGATACAGGCCTGAAAACACACTCTTGGGCTGCCTTTCCTTCCTCCAAGGAAGAGAGTTTTCTCAGACTCCTGTGGGCTGAGAGCCACACAGGGCTGAAAAGCACTTGCTGGGAGATTCTTTTTCATTGGCCATGGCCCCTGAGGCCCTGTGCTCAGGGAGGGCTCCTCCCTCCCAGGGAAAGTCAAAGGAAGCTCCAAACGGCTGTTCAATCATGTTTCTGAGAGAGTCATTGCCAAGGCAGGTTTCTAAGAAGTTCAAGGGTCCCCAAGGAGAGAGGGGTCTAGAATTCTCAAGGAGGAAGAAAGGACAAACTGTTTTCCCTCTACATTCCTTAGGATTATATAACAATCATGCATCCTTCTTGAGGACGGTCTCTGGAAAAAACCTTCTGGCTAATCCTGTTATCTTAAAATGTAAATTATGGGAGTAGGTCTAGTGAGTCTTTACAACCTCCAGACATTCTTTTGTTCGTTGTCATAACTTATTGGAGAGTATATAACTCCATTACCAACACTAGCAAGGGGGTACGCTTTCTGCCCCTTGTGATGTCTCTGTCAGAAGCTTTCTCTATCTCCTTTATACTTTAATAAAACTCTATTGCACAAAAGCTCTGAGCAATCAAGCCTCGTCTTGGGCCCTGGATTGAATTCTTCTCCTCCATAAGCCAAGAATCCCAGCATCTTTTCGTGGTTCAGCAACAATATTTCATTTCCTCTGCAGGAGAGAGCTAGTGAGCTTAGGTCTGTCTGGAACATTCTTGGATCCTGTGGGGAAAATATCCTGTGCACACATCTGGATACTGGGCCTAGAGGCCAAAATTTGCATTTCTTTCCCGGGGAGCCCTAACGTGGTGTGACTTAGCAACTGCTTGAAAATCCATCCCATTGCTGTTTTCCTCCTTCTGACAGAGCTAGCTTTGTTCCCTGCTTTGGGATATCTCAACCGAAGGGCCGGTCCATAGCTACTCGCCTGGGGCCCATTGGATGTGCAAGGTGCCCTCGACTAGGTGACCCTAGCATGGCACTCAGCCCGCTCAGACACACTCCCGAGGCTTCTTTCTCATGGGAAGCACTGCTCCAACCTAGGAATGTGTCTGCAATGCTTGGAAAGTGCAGTGAGACACACAGCCCTGACTCTGCCAATTGAGGCCCTCAGAGCAAGCCTGCAGCTCTGATGTCTGAGAAGCAAAACACTTGCTGCAAAGAGAGGCCTGAAAACACACTCTCTGTGGATGACTTTCCTTCCTCTAAGGAAGATAGTTTTCCCAGTCTCCTGCTTCCTGAATGTCACACAGCTGGGAATGCGCTTGCTTGGAGGTCCGTGATTCAGTGGCAATGACCCTGAGGCCCTTTGCCCAGGGAGGGCTCCCACACTCACAGGCAAATCAAAAGCAACTTCCAAGTGAGTCAGCTCTTCACATCAATGGCCACAGTATTGGAGTTTCAGGTTCAGTATTAGTCCTTCCAATGTATATTCAGACCTGATTTCCTTTAGGATGGAGTGGTTGCGTCTCCTTGTAGTCTAAGCGACTACAAGCATCTTCTCCAACACCACAGTTCAAAAGCATCCAATTTTCAGCTGTCACTTTCTTTATAGTACATCTTTCATATCCATCCATGACATATGGAAAAACCATAGCCTTGACTGGATGGATCTTGTTGGCAAAGCAACGTCTCGGCTTTTTAATATGCTGTCTAGTTTGGTCATCACTTTTCTTCCAAGTCATAAATATGTTTTAAGTTCATGGAGGCAGCCATCACCTGCAGTGATTTCCAAGCCCCCCAAAATAGTCTGCTGCTGTTTCCAATGTTTTCCCATCTATTTGCCATGAAGTGATGAGACTGGATGCAATGATTTTAGTTTTCTGAATGCTTAGCTTTAAGCTAACTTTTTCACTCTCCTCTTTCACTTTCATCAGGAGACTCTTTAGTTCTTATACACTTTCTGCCATAAGGGTGGTGTCGTCTGCATATCTGAGATTCTTGATATTTCTCCCAGCAATCTGGATTCCAGCGTGTGCTTCTCCAGCCCCAGTGTTTCTCATGATGTACTCTGCATATAAGTTAAATAAGCAGGGTGACAATATACAGCCAGAACATATTCCTTTTCCTATTTAGAACCAGTCTGTTGTTCCATGTCCAGTTCGAACTGTTTCTTCCTGACCTGCATACAGGTTTCTCAAGAGACAGGTCAGGTGGTCTGGTATTCCCATCTCTTTCAGAATTTTTCCCAGTTTATTGTGATCCACACAGTCAAAGGCTTTGGCATAGTCAATAAAGCAGAAATAGATGTCTTTTTTTCTGGAACTCTCTTGCTTTTTCAATGATCCAGTGGATGTTGGCAGTTTGATCTCTGGTTTCTCTGCATTTTTTAAATCCCTCTTGAACATTTGGAAGTTCACAGTTCATGTGAACTTGGAGAATTTTGAGCATTACTTTACTAGTGTGTGAGATGAGTGCAATTGTGCAGCAGCTTGAATATTCTTTGTCATTGCCTTTCTTTGGGATTAGAATGAAAACTGACCTAATGACTAGGTGTTTTCAATTGCATATGCTGAAAGAACTGGCTGTGCAGTTTTGATGAAAAAAAATCATTTTAACCTATTTTCTCTGAAGTGCAAGGCATATCGTGGCCATCCCTGAATCATAAAGTCACCTTTTCTTTATGTAGTCATAGTTTCATGCCTAAATTATAGGCCAACTCATGCTCAAATTGACTCTGATGTCAGGGGCAGATCAACTAATAAAAAGCTTGGATTGTCCCTCTGGAGGAAAGTGAGATCTTGGTCCCACAAGAAGAATCTGAAGGGTTAAGGGAACTTGCAAAGAGTGGGGAAAGCTTAGTCCATCCTACATGTACCAAAATCTTAAATAAGGCTTATTTACTTTACCGAAGTAAAAAAACAGATGATGAAAACAATTATAAATCAATGAAAGGTAAAGAAACTCATAGTCTGTTATCAAAAATTGCATTCTAAGAAAACTTTGTGCTCTTAACCTAGAGAGGAGACTAAATTCCATCTGGTACCAGCTTACCAGAAGACAAACAAACAAACAAACAAATTATCAGTAAGCTTAAAAAAAGTATATTCCATATATCTTGAAGTAGCAGTATTTCTGCAAAGGCATCAGTGGTGAAACCATAGAGGACATGGTTAAAACCTGATTAAATAGAAATTGACAATGTAATCTGGTCACTGCTGCGACTTGAAATGCTTTAATATAATAACTGGAATTATAACTGACAGCATTTGACCAGGACATTTCAGATTTTCACGGATGTCAGATAATTTCTAGGATATCTATATTAGGAACTGAAGGAATCTTTGAACCTAGGAAAGAAAACAACAGCTCTCAAAGGCCCTTGCTGAATCATCTATCAGCAAGGAATGTCTTTGCAAGGATCGCAAAGTGAAGGGAAAACACAGCGACCTGCCTCTGCAACTTCGGTCCTCTGAGCAGATCTGGAGGTCTCCCTTTGTATAAGCTAACCTGTTCCTTCCAAATAGAGGTTTGCCAACACAAAACAAGTGGCCGCCTATTCTTCCCCGAAGGAGGCTCTCTTTCCCCACATCCTGCGAACACCCTTTCCCAGCCTCCTGGAAAAGCGCTTCTTGCAGTTCCTTTCAGAAAATCCTATGGACGGAGAAGCCTGGTAGGCTGCAGTCCGTGGGGTCGCTGAGGGTCGGACACGACTGAGCGACTGCACTTTCATTTTCACTTTCATGCATTGGAGAAGGCAATGGCAACCCACTTACTGTTCTTGCCTGGAGAATCCCAGGGACGGGGGAGCCTAGTGGGCTACCGTCTATGGCGTCGCACAGAGTCGAACACGACTGAAGCAACTTAGCAGCAGCAGCAGCAGCAGTTCCTTTCTTAGGGGCAGTTATCCTGAGATTGGGACCTGGAAAGGCAGAGCCACCTCCACACACACGTCTTTTCTGTCCCCTTTCCTCTGGAGGAGAGCTCTAGTGAGCCTAGGTCTGTCAGGAAAATTCTTGGCTTTGACGGGATCCCACCCAGTGTGTGAACCTGCATACCCGACCTAGGGGCCACAGGCACCTGTTTTGCTCGAGTGGGTCCTGGAGGGGTGCAGGATTTTTGGAGCTTAAAAATCCATCCAATTTGTCTTTTTTTTTTTACCTCGGAGAGAACGAGTTTGCTCCACCTCCACCCTTTGGCAGTGTGGAGGGAAGAGGGCACCACCCTCTCCCAAAGGGGACATAGGCCTACCAGGAGAGAAAGGCCCTTGGAGGAGCTGAGCCAGGTAGGCAGCCAGTGATGTCAAGCACACTCCCGCTGCTTGCTTCTTCATGGGCACTCCCACGATCTGCTAGGAATGTCTTTGCAAGGATCTCAAAGGGAAGGGGAGATACATGGCCCCTGTCTCTGGAACTTCAGTCCTCTGAGCAGATCTGGAGGTCTTGAGTTGTATAAGCAAACCTGTTCCTTCCAAATAGAGGCTTGCAAACACACCCCCGGTGGTTGCCTCTTCTTCCCGAAGAAGTCTTTCTTTCCCCACATGCTGCGAACTCCCTGTCCCAACCTCCAAGAATAGCGCTTCTTGCCATTCCTTTCTTAGAGGCAGTTATCCCTGAGCTTGGGGCCGTAGGGAGTAGCCCCACACTCACAGGGAAAGGCAAAGACTCCTCCATACATCTCCTCTATCCCCTTTGCTCTGGAGGAGAGCTCTAGTGAGCCTAGGTCTTTCAGGAAAATTCTTGGCTTGGACAGGATCTCACCCTGTTTGTGAACCTGCATACCCAACCAGGGGCCACAGAGCACCTGTTTCAGTAAAGTGGGCCCTGAAAGGGTGCAGCCTAGCAAGAGCTTGAAAATCCATTCAATTGCTGTTTTTGTACCTCTGACAGAGCGAGCTTGGCTCCACCCTTTGGCAGTGAGGAGAAAAGAGGCATGACACCCTCCCCAAGGGGACATGGGGCCTACTTCGAGAGGAAAGGCCCCTTGTGGAGCTGAGGCCAGGAAGGCACACAGTCGTGTCAAACACACTCCCACTGCTTGCTTCTTCAGGGGCACTCCCGCTATCAGCTAGGAATGTCTTTGCAATGATCACAAAGGGAAGGGAGATACAGGGCCCTGCTTCTGGACCTCCTGAGCAAATCTCGAGGTCTCCCGTTGTTGGTCAAGGTCAAGGTCAAGTTCAAGTTCAAGGTCAAGTTCAAGTTCAAGTTCAAGTCAAGGTCAAGGTCAAGTCAAGTTCAAGTTCAAGTTCAAGTTCAAGTCAACAAGTTCAAGTTCAAGTTCAATTCAAGGTCAAGGTCAAGTTCAAGTCAAGGTCAAGGTCAATCAAGTTCAAGGTCAAGCAAGTTCAAGGTCAAGGTCAAGGTCAAGTTCAAGGTCAAGTTCAAAGGGCAGGCAAGCCAAGCCCAAGACCAAGGCAAGGGCAACGGCAACGCAAGGGCAAGGCCAAGGCCCAGGCCAAGGCAAAGGCCAAGGCCACCAAAGCGACGCCCAAACCCCGTAACGCCTGACAAAAGGCAGAAGCCACTAGGCCCCTGTGCAGAGGAAGCCACTGAAGGCAGCAAGGCCACAGAGCTCCCCGACTCCCATTCCCACATGAAGATGTGAGGATAAAGGGCCTCATCCCAGCAAAGCACCCGCTCCCACCACCCCCAACCCCGGCCCCGCCCCCCGCAGCACGCCCCCTGAAACAACACTGTCTTCCCAGAAAAGAGAACGGAGAAGCCATGTGTGTGCCAAAGGAGCAAGATGAACGAACGATGCCACGCCCTCCGAATTTGGGCACACCTGACGCCTCGGAACCCCGGGCCTGGCCGATGGGTCCCAGCCGTTCTCGGGTGGGAGGGGGGTCAACACATTGGCGAGAGCCCTTGCCCAGGCCACCCGCAAATCCCCTGAGATGTGATCCGACCACAGGGACGAGGGCAAACGTACGCTTGAGGTGCTGGAGGAGCCGGACGAAGCCATGGTGGGAGAGGCACACGGCACGCTGCAGACTGCTGGCCGAGTGGGCGGGACCCAGCAGCTCAGGACTCTGGAGAACGGGAGGCGTCTCCGCCACCATTGACGTCAATAGGGTTTGGGTGGGTTGGGGGGGGGCCCCTGGCCTCTTTCCAAGCAGAGACCCTGGACGGAGTCCCGTGGAGCGAGTGG
>NW_017217556.1:0-12457 GCF_001704415.2 Capra hircus | reverse complement strand
GAGACCTGCCGCAACTCGAGAAAATCCAGGAGTTCTCTGCTCCAGTCGAGATGAGGCCCATTTTCTCTGCGGCGTCTCGAGAGTAATCCACAACTAAACTCTGAACTTCCAAAGTGTCCTAAACACCCTTGCTAAAACTCAAGAAGTTCCCGACATACCTGTCTCCACTCCAGAGAATCACGAGGGTCCGGCAACCGCCAGAGGAGCTCCGTTTCCTCCTCCGAGCTCGAGATGAGGGATCCTTCCCTGCTTCCTCGGGAAAGAATTCCCGACGTTTCGACGCATCTCAAGAGGAGGCGCGCTGCACAGGAAAGGCGAGAGGAACTCATGGGTCGTGCCACCATTCCAAGAGTCCCCCAGATGTCTCAGTCCATTCCAGAGATCCAGTTTTCCCTGCACTGCTTCGACTTTCACGCTGAGGATCGACTCACACCTGGTGGCACGTGTGACAACCCTGTGGGAAAGCCTCGAGGGAAAGCCACAGATCCCTTAATCCACGCGACGGGAAAGCGTGACACTGCTGCTACAGCACGGGAGGAAAGCGCGTGCATGCCCCTACTCGAGACGAGAACTGACTCCCCTGGGGAGACTCCAGAAACCCAAGATGCATGTCAGCCCTGGAGAGGAATCCTCAGGTTCCGGCCCCGACTCCACACAAGGTCTTAGGCCCTGGCATCGACGGGAGAGGAATAGCGACAGGACTTCTAGCAACTCACATGGGGGACTGGCCTTTCCTGAGGTTACCAGAGCGGTCCATGAGGTCCCCGTCGTAAGTCGAGAGCACCTGCCGCAACTCGGTAAAATACAGGAGGTTCTCCCCTGCAGGTGAGATGAGGCCCGTTTCCACTGATGTGTCTCGAGGCTAATCACACGTGAACTCTGGAACTTTTAAAGAGTCTTTCACAGTCATGCTGGCAACTCAAGAAGTTCCCCGACATACCCGTCTCCACTCAAGAGGAAGCACGAGGGTCCCGGCCACATCCAGTGGAGCTCCGTTTCCGCCTCATAGCTCGAGAGGAGGGATCCTTTCCCTGCTGTGGTTGGTAATGGAATTCCCGGCTTTCCCAGTCGCATCTCAAGATGAGGCGCTCTCCACAGGAAAGGCGAGAGGAACTCAAGGGTCGTGCCACCATTCGCAGAGTCCCCAGATGTCTCAGTCCATTCCAGGAAAACCTGTTTTCCCTGCACTGCCTTGACTTTCTAGCCGAGGATCGACTCACACCACGGTGGCACGTGGGACAGCCCTGTGGGAAAGGCCTCGTGGGAAAAGCCCCGTGAGAAAGCCTCGTGGGAAAGTCTCTAGGGAAAGCCACAGATCCCTTGATCCACGCGAAGGAAGCGTGACACTGCTGCTACAGCTCTGGAGGAAATCGCACGTGCATGCCCCCACTCGAGACTACGACTGACTCCCCTGGGGAGACTCCAGAAGTACCCCAAGATCCATGTCAGCACTGGAGAGGAATCCTCAAGTTCCGGCCCCGAATTCACACACAAGGTCGTAGGCCCTGGCATCGACGGAGAGGAATCCCGAGAGGCCCCCGAGCAACTCGCATGGGGCCTGGCCTTTCCTGAGGCACCAGAGCGGGTCCCTGAGGTTCCCGTCGTAAGTCGAGGTCACCTGCCGCAACTCGAGAAAATCCAGGAGGTTCTACCTCGCAGGCGAGATGAGGCCCATTACCGCTGAGGCGTCTCGAGGCTAATCACACCTAACCTATGGAAACTTACAAAGGGTCCTTCACGCCCTTGCTGCAACTCAAGAAGCTCCCCGACATACCCGTCTCCACTCGAGAGGAAGCACGAGAGTCCCGCCCACATCCAGAGGAGCCCCGTTACTGCCTCCTAGCTCGAGAGGAGGGATCCTTTCACTGAGTGGTCGGGTCAAGTAATTCCCGGAGTTCCGTCTCATTCTCAAGAGGAGGCGCTCTCCACAGGAAAGGCGAGAGGAACTCCAGATTCGTGCCACCCATTCCCAGAGGCCCCCAGATGTCATCAGTCCATTCCACGGAAACCTGTTTCTCCTGCACTGCCTCACTTTCTAAGCCGAGGATCGACATCACAACACGGTGGCACGTGGGACAGTCCTTTGGGAAAGTCTCGTGGGAAAGCCTCGTGGAAAAGACTCGTGGAAAGCCTCAAGGGAAAGCCGCAGATACCTTGAACCACCCGAAGGGAAGCGTGACACTGCTGCTACAGCTCGGGAGGAAAGCGCACGTGCATGCCCCCACTCGAGATGAGGACTGACTCCCGTGGGGAGACTGGAGAAGTACCCCAAGATCCTGTCAGCACTGCAAAGGAATCCTCAGGTTCCGGCACCGAAACCACACAAGGTCTTATGCCCTGCATCGACGGGAGAGGAACCCGAGAGGGCCCTGAGTAACTCGCATGGGGACTGGTCTTTCCTGAGGCCACCAGAGCGGGTCTCTGAGGTCCCTGTCGTAAGTCGAGAGCACCTGCCACAACTCGAGAAAATCCAGGAGGTTCTCCCCTCCAGGCGAGATGAGGCCCATTTCCGCAGAGGCGACTCGAGCCTTATCACACCAGACCTCTGGAACTTCCAAAGGGTCCTTCACACCCTTGCTGCCAACTCAAGAAGTTCCCCGACATACCCGTCTCCACTCGAGAGGAAGCACGAGAGTCCCGCCCACATCCAGAGGAGCCCCTTTTCCGCCTCCTAGCTCGAGAGGAGGTATCATTTCCCTCGTGTTCGGGAAAGAATTCCCGGCGTTCCCGTCTCATCTCAAGAGGAGGCGCTCTCCACAGGAAAGGCGAGAGGAACTCCAGGATCAGGCCCCATTCCCAGAGTCCCCCAGATGTCTCAGTCCATTCCAGGGAAACCTGTTTTCCCTGCACTGCCTCGACTTTCAAGCCGAGGATCGACTCACACCGCGATGGCACGTTGGACAGCCCTGTGGGAAAGCCACGTGGGAAAGCCTCGTGGGAAAACCTCGGAGCGAAAGCCACAGATCCTTTGATCCACGCGAAAGGAAGCGTGACACTGCTGCTACAGCTCGGGAGGAAAAGCGCACGTGCATGCCCCCACTCGAGACGAGGACTGACTCCCCTGGGGAGACTCCAGTAGTAGCCCAAGATCCATGTCAGCACTGGAGAGGAATCCTCAGGTTCCTGCACCGACTCCACACAAGGTCTTAGGACCCGGCATCGACGGGACAGGAATCCCGAGAGGCCCCCAAGCATCTCGCATGGGGACTGGCCTTTCCTGAGGCCACCACAGCGGGTCCCTGAGGTCCCCGTCGTAAGTCGAGAGCACCTGACGCAACTCGAGAAAATCCAGGACGTTCTCCCCTCCAGGAGAGATGAGGCCCATTTCCGCTGAGGCGTCTCGAGGCTAATCACATCTATCATCTGGAACTTCCAAAGGGTCCTTCACACCCTTGCTGCAACTCAAGAAGTTCCCCGACATACCCGTCTCCACTAGAGAGGAAGCACGAGAGTTCCGCCCACATCCAAAGGAGCCCCGTTTCCACCTCCTAGCTCGAGAGGAGGGATCCTTTCCCAGCGTGGTCGGGAAAGAATTCCCGGCGTTTCCGTTGCATCTCAACAGGAGGCGCTCTCCACAGGATAGGCGAGAGGACTCCAGGGTCGTTCCACCATTCCCAGAGTACCCTGGATGTCTCAGTCCATTCCAGGGAAAACTGTTTTCCGTGCACTGCCTCGACTTTCAAGCCGATGATCGACTCACACCACGGTGGCACGTGGGACAGCCCTGTGGGAAAGCCTCGTGCGAAAGCCTCGAGTGAAAGCCACAGATCCCTTGATCCACGCGTAGGGAAGCATGACAATGCTGCTACGGCTCGGGAGGAAAGCGCACGTGCATGCCCCCACTCGAGACGGGGACTGACTCCCCTGGGGAGACTGCAGAAGTACCCCAAGATCCATGTCAGCAGGGAGAGGAACACTCAGGTTCCGGCACCGACTCCACACAAGGGCTTAGGCCCCAGCATCGAAGTGAGAGGAATCCCGAGAGGCCCCCGAGCAACTCGCATGTGCACTGGGTTTTCCTGAGGCTACCAGAGCGGGTCCCTGAGGTCCCCGTCGTAAGTCGAGAGCACCTGCCGCAAATCGAGAAAATCCAGGAGGTTCTCCCCTCCAGGCGAGATGAGGCCCATTTCCGCTGAGGCGTCTCCAGGATATTCACCTAACCTCTGGAACTTCCAAAGGGTTCTTCACACCCTTTCTGCCACTCAAGAAGTTCCCCGACATACTGTCTCCACTCGAGAGGAAGCACGAGAGTCCCGCCCACATCCAGAGGGGCCCCGTTTCCGCCTGCTAGCTCGAGAGGAGGGATCCTTTCCCTTCGTGGTCGGGAAAGAATTCCCGGCATTCCCGACCCATCTTAAGAGGAGGCTCTCTGTACAAGAAAGGCGAGAGGAACTCCAGGGTCGTGCCACCATTCCCAGAGTCCCCCAGATGTCTCAGTCCATTCCAGGGAAATCTGTTTTCCCTGCACTGCCTCGACTTTCAAGCCGAGGATCGACTCACAACATGGTGACAGGTGGGACAGCCATGTGGAAAAGCCTCGTGGGAAAGCCTCTTGGGAAAGCCTCGAGGGAAAGCCTCGTGGGAAAGCCTCGTGGGAAAGCCTCGAGGGAAAGACACAGATCCCTTGATCCACGTGAAGGGAAGTGCGACACTGCTGCTACAGCTCGGGAGGAAAGCGCACGTCCATGCCCCTACTCGAGACGAGGACTGACTGCCCTGGGGAGAATCCAGAAGTACCCCCAAGATCCATGTCTGCACTGGAGAGGAATCCTCAGGTTCCGGCACTGAGTCCACACAAGGTCTTAGGCCCCAGGATCGACGGAAGAGGAATCCCGAGAGGCCCCCGAGCAACTCCCATGGGGACTGGCCTTTCCTGAGGCCACCAGAACGGATCCCTGAGGCCCCTTCGTAAGTCGAGAGCACCTGCCGCAACTCGAGAAAATCCAGGAGGTTCTCCCCTCCAGACGAGATGACGCCCATTTCCGCTGAGGCAAGTAGGGGGTAATCACACTTAAACTCTGGAACTTCCAAAGGGTCTTTCACACCCTTGCTGCAACTCAAGAAGTTCCCCGACATACCCGTCTCCACTCTAGAGGAATCGGAGAGTCCCGCCCATATCCAGAGTGGCCCCGTTTCCGCCTGCTAGCTCGAGAGGAGGGATCCTTTCCCTGCGTGGTCGGGAAAGAATTCCTAGTGTTCCCCTTGCATCTCAAGAGGAGGCGCTCTCCACAGGAAAGGCGAGAAGAACTCCAGGATCAGGCCCCATTCCCAGAGTCCCCAAGATGTCTCAGTCCATTCCAGGGAAACCTGTTTTCCCTGCGCTGCCTCGACTTTCAAGCCGAGGATCGACTCACACCACGGTGGCACATGGGACAGCCCTGTGGGAAAGCCTCGTGGGAAAGCCACAGATCCCTTGATCCTCGAGAAGGGAAGCGTGACACTGCTACTACAGCTCGGGAGGAAAGCGCACGTGCATGCCCCCACTCGAGACGAGGACTGACTCCCCTGGGGAGACTCCAGAAGTACCCCAAGATCCATGTCAGCACTGGAGAGAAATCCTCAGGTTCCGGCACCGACTCCACACAAAGTCTTATGCCGGGGTCCAGCCCCGGTGGATCCAGGGAATTCGAAGGGTGGACGGCGTTGGCGTGGAAAGCCTTGTTTATTTATTAATGTAAGATTACATTAGGAAACTATAGTGTAGTAAGAAGATTAAGTGGAGGAAGAGTGCTGAATAGCTTGGTTTACGCGGACGGCCAATAAAATTCCAGACAAGGAATTTGCACCACCTACGTTGGGCCACCGGCGCCCGCTTGAATATCTAAGGGTGCCTCGCCTTAAGCTCCCTTTCGTGCGGGTCTTAACAGCCAGGCCAAGTAAGTAGACCTGGCGAGCCTCCGCACTCCAGGTGGAGATTCAGCCTGAAGTTATAGTAAAGAGCAGAGAGAAGGAAAGGTAGAGAAGAAGAAAGAGAGAGAAAGACACAGGGGGAGCCAGAGTCCCAAGAAACCAGGCTGAGAGACTAGTTCGAGAAGCTGGTCCGAGAAACTGGCCCCCGGCCCCTGGCCTCCTCTTTATTGATCAGAAGGTCTTTTATACTTTTGATAATACATGGAGATCAATGGATAACACAAAATTATGTAGTGTTCTCAACCCAGATTCTTTCTGTATATCATTTTGTATACAAAAGGTCTCAGGTAATTTACATTATCTTCTGGCCAAGAGGATTGTTAACACTTTTTGGCTCTCTTCCTTAATGAATGTTAATTTTGTTTCCCCTGAAGTGTTTTTCTTTAATCTGCATCTCCTTAAAGCACTAAAGTTACATCTCTATAGAACAAAGGTGCAGTGGTTTATAACAAAGAAGGTACTTAACTCAAAGATCTAATGTTGCTAATACCAGGTCTACTACTTGTTTTTCACATACCAACTATATCTAAAAATAAAGGATATGAAAATTTGGCAGCAAGCATTGACCCAAAAAATGAAACTTTTAATCGGTCCTATTCTAAAGATTCTGACTCCTCAGAAGCTCCTGCATTCCTAGGATGTTTTAAGCTTCCTGTGCCTCCTGCGGTCAGGAGGCCTCAAACAATCACAAGCGCAGCTGTACGAGTTCTACAGGCAGGCTAGAAAGCCATCAGAGGGTTTTTGGATTGAAACACTCTTTCAAATGCAGAAGACTAACGCCCTGAATTGACTTTTTCCAGAAAAGGTCAGAAGAGTGAAAAAGCAGAGCACAAAAACCGGTAGATTTTTGTTGGGGTACATGCTTAAAAATTTCCAGAGGGGTCCCTGAAGTCTGAGCACGCCTTGCGTATGTCAGCTTCCTTCCTCATAACCTTGTCACGGGCGGGCTTCCTCACACTGGCTCCCGGCAGCCTTAGGCCCCGGCATCGACGGGAGAGGAATCCCGAGAGGCCCCCGAGCAACTCGCTTGGGGACTGGCCTTTCCTGAGACCACCATAGCGGGTCCGTGAGGTCCCCGTCGTAAGTCGAGAGCACCTGCCGCAACTCGAGAAACTCCAGGAGGTTCTCCCCTCCAGGCGAGATGAGGCCCATTTCCGCTGAGGCATCTCGAGGCTAATCACACCTAACCTCTGGAACTTACAAAGGGTCTTTCACACCCTTGCTGCAACTCAAGAAGTTCCCCGACATACCCATCTCCACTCAAGAGGAATCACGAGAGTCCCGCCCTCATCCAGAGGAGTCCCGTTTCCGTCTCCCAGCTGGAGAGGAGGGATCCTTCCCCTGCGTGGTCGGGAAAGAATTCCCGGCATTTCCGTGGCATCTCAAGAGGAGGCGCTCTCCACAGGAAAGGGGAGAGGAACTCCAGGGTAGTGCCACCATTCACAGAGTCCCCCAGATGTCTCAGTCCATTCCAGGGAAGCCTGTTTCCCTGGCACTGCCTCGACTTTCAAACCGAGGATCGAATGACACCACGGTGGCACGTGGGACATCACTGGGGGAAAGCCTCGTTGGAAAGCCTGGTGGGAAAGGGTCGTGGGAAAGCCTCAAGGGAAAGCCGCAGATACCTTGAACCACCCGAAGGGAAGCGTGACACTGCTGCTACAGCTCGGGAGGAAAGCGCACGTGCATGCCCCACTCGAGATGAGGACTGACTCCCGTGGGGAGACTGGAGAAGTACCCCAAGATCCTTGTCAGCACTGCAAAGGAATCCTCAGGTTCCGGCACCGAAACCACACAAGGTCTTATGCCCTGGCATCGACGGGAGAGGAACCCCGAGAGGGCCCTGAGTAACTCGCATGGGGACTGGTCTTTCCTGAGGCCACCAGAGCGGGTCTCTGAGGTCCCTGTCGTAAGTCGAGAGCACCTGCCACAACTCGAGAAAATCCAGGAGGTTCTCCCCTCCAGGCGAGATGAGGCCCATTTCCGCAGAGGCGACTCGAGCCTTATCACACCAGACCTCTGGAACTTCCAAAGGGTCCTTCACACCCTTGCTGCAACTCAAGAAGTTCCCCGACATACCCGTCTCCACTCGAGAGGAAGCACGAGAGTCCCGCCCACATCCAGAGGAGCCCCTTTTCCGCCTCCTAGCTCGAGAGGAGGTATCATTTCCCTCGTGTTCGGGAAAGAATTCCCGGCGTTCCCGTCTCATCTCAAGAGGAGGCGCTCTCCACAGGAAAGGCGAGAGGAACTCCAGGATCAGGCCCCATTCCCAGAGTCCCCCAGATGTCTCAGTCCATTCCAGGGAAACCTGTTTTCCCTGCACTGCCTCGACTTTCAAGCCGAGGATCGACTCACACCGCGATGGCACGTTGGACAGCCCTGTGGGAAAGCCACGTGGGAAAGCCTCGTGGGAAAACCTCGAGCGAAAGCCACAGATCCTTTGATCCACGCGAAAGGAAGCGTGACACTGCTGCTACAGCTCGGGAGGAAAGCGCACGTGCATGCCCCCACTCGAGACGAGGACTGACTCCCCTGGGGAGACTCCAGTAGTAGCCCAAGATCCATGTCAGCACTGGAGAGGAATCCTCAGGTTCCTGCACCGACTCCACACAAGGTCTTAGGACCCGGCATCGACGGGACAGGAATCCCGAGAGGCCCCCAAGCATCTCGCATGGGGACTGGCCTTTCCTGAGGCCACCACAGCGGGTCCCTGAGGTCCCCGTCGTAAGTCGAGAGCACCTGACGCAACTCGAGAAAATCCAGGACGTTCTCCCCTCCAGGAGAGATGAGGCCCATTTCCGCTGAGGCGTCTCGAGGCTAATCACATCTATCATCTGGAACTTCCAAAGGGTCCTTCACACCCTTGCTGCAACTCAAGAAGTTCCCCGACATACCCGTCTCCACTAGAGAGGAAGCACGAGAGTTCCGCCCACATCCAAAGGAGCCCCGTTTCCACCTCCTAGCTCGAGAGGAGGGATCCTTTCCCAGCGTGGTCGGGAAAGAATTCCCGGCGTTTCCGTTGCATCTCAACAGGAGGCGCTCTCCACAGGATAGGCGAGAGGACTCCAGGGTCGTTCCACCATTCCCAGAGTACCCTGGATGTCTCAGTCCATTCCAGGGAAAACTGTTTTCCGTGCACTGCCTCGACTTTCAAGCCGATGATCGACTCACACCACGGTGGCACGTGGGACAGCCCTGTGGGAAAGCCTCGTGCGAAAGCCTCGAGTGAAAGCCACAGATCCCTTGATCCACGCGTAGGGAAGCATGACAATGCTGCTACGGCTCGGGAGGAAAGCGCACGTGCATGCCCCCACTCGAGACGGGGACTGACTCCCCTGGGGAGACTGCAGAAGTACCCCAAGATCCATGTCAGCAGGGAGAGGAACACTCAGGTTCCGGCACCGACTCCACACAAGGGCTTAGGCCCAGCATCGAAGTGAGAGGAATCCCGAGAGGCCCCCGAGCAACTCGCATGTGCACTGGGTTTTCCTGAGGCTACCAGAGCGGGTCCCTGAGGTCCCCGTCGTAAGTCGAGAGCACCTGCCGCAAATCGAGAAAATCCAGGAGGTTCTCCCCTCCAGGCGAGATGAGGCCCATTTCCGCTGAGGCGTCTCCAGGATATTCACCTAACCTCTGGAACTTCCAAAGGGTTCTTCACACCCTTTCTGCCACTCAAGAAGTTCCCCGACATACTGTCTCCACTCGAGAGGAAGCACGAGAGTCCCGCCCACATCCAGAGGGGCCCCGTTTCCGCCTGCTAGCTCGAGAGGAGGGATCCTTTCCCTTCGTGGTCGGGAAAGAATTCCCGGCATTCCCGACCCATCTTAAGAGGAGGCTCTCTGTACAAGAAAGGCGAGAGGAACTCCAGGGTCGTGCCACCATTCCCAGAGTCCCCCAGATGTCTCAGTCCATTCCAGGGAAATCTGTTTTCCCTGCACTGCCTCGACTTTCAAGCCGAGGATCGACTCACAACATGGTGACAGGTGGGACAGCCATGTGGAAAAGCCTCGTGGGAAAGCCTCTTGGGAAAGCCTCGAGGGAAAGCCTCGTGGGAAAGCCTCGTGGGAAAGCCTCGAGGAAAGACACAGATCCCTTGATCCACGTGAAGGGAAGTGCGACACTGCTGCTACAGCTCGGGAGGAAAGCGCACGTCCATGCCCCTACTCGAGACGAGGACTGACTGCCCTGGGGAGAATCCAGAAGTACCCCCAAGATCCATGTCTGCACTGGAGAGGAATCCTCAGGTTCCGGCACTGAGTCCACACAAGGTCTTAGGCCCAGGATCGACGGAAGAGGAATCCGAGAGGCCCCCGAGCAACTCCCATGGGGACTGGCCTTTCCTGAGGCCACCAGAACGGATCCCTGAGGCCCCTTCGTAAGTCGAGAGCACCTGCGCAACTCGAGAAAATCCAGGAGGTTCTCCCCTCCAGACGAGATGACGCCCATTTCCGCTGAGGCAAGTAGGGGGTAATCACACTTAAACTCTGGAACTTCCAAAGGGTCTTTCACACCCTTGCTGCAACTCAAGAAGTTCCCCGACATACCCGTCTCCACTCTAGAGGAATCGGAGAGTCCCGCCCATATCCAGAGTGGCCCCGTTTCCGCCTGCTAGCTCGAGAGGAGGGATCCTTTCCCTGCGTGGTCGGGAAAGAATTCCTAGCGTTCCCCTTGCATCTCAAGAGGAGGCGCTCTCCACAGGAAAGGCGAGAAGAACTCCAGGATCAGGCCCCATTCCCAGAGTCCCCAAGATGTCTCAGTCCATTCCAGGGAAACCTGTTTTCCCTGCGCTGCCTCGACTTTCAAGCCGAGGATCGACTCACACCACGGTGGCACATGGGACAGCCCTGTGGGAAAGCCTCGTGGGAAAGCCACAGATCCCTTGATCCTCGAGAAGGGAAGCGTGACACTGCTACTACAGGCTCGGGAGGAAAGCGCACGTGCATGCCCCCACTCGAGACGAGGACTGACTCCCCTGGGGAGACTCCAGAAGTACCCCAAGATCCATGTCAGCACTGGAGAGAAATCCTCAGGTTCCGGCACCGACTCCACACAAAGTCTTATGCCGGGGTCCAGCCCCGGTGGATCCAGGGAATTCGAAGGGTGGACGGCGTTGGCGTGGAAAGCCTTGTTTATTTATTAATGTAAGATTACATTAGGAAACTATAGTGTAGTAAGAAGATTAAGTGGAGGAAGAGTGCTGAATAGCTTGGTTTACGCGGACGGCCAATAAAATTCCAGACAAGGAATTTGCCACCACCTACGTTGGGCCACCGGCGCCCGCTTGAATATCTAAGGGTGCCTCGCCTTAAGCTCCCTTTCGTGGCGGGTCTTAACAGCCAGGCCAAGTAAGTAGACCTGGCGAGCCTCCGCACTCCAGGTGGAGATTCAGCCTGAAGTTATAGTAAAGAGCAGAGAGAAGGAAAGGTAGAGAAGAAGAAAGAGAGAGAAAGACACAGGGGGAGCCAGAAGTCCCAAGAAACCAGGCTGAGAGACTAGTTCGAGAAGCTGGTCCGAGAAACTGGCCCCCGGCCCCTGGCCTCCTCTTTATTGATCAGAAGGTCTTTTATACTTTTGATAATACATGGAGATCAATGGATAACACAAAATTATGTAGTGTTCTCAACCCAGATTCTTTCTGTATATCATTTTGTATACAAAAGGTCTCAGGTAATTTACATTATCTTCTGGCCAAGAGGATTGTTAACACCTTTTTGGCTCTCTTCCTTAATGAATGTTAATTTTGTTTCCCCTGAAGTGTTTTTCTTTAATCTGCATCTCCTTAAAGCACTAAAGTTACATCTCTATAGAACAAAGGTGCAGTGGTTTATAACAAAGAAGGTACTTAACTCAAAGATCTAATGTTGCTAATACCAGGTCTACTACTTGTTTTTCACATACCAACTATATCTAAAAATAAAGATATGAAATTTGGCAGCAAGCATTGACCCAAAAAATGAAACTTTTAATCAGTCCTATTCTAAAGATTCTGACTCCTCAGAAGCTCCTGCATTCCTAGGATGTTTTAAGCTTCCTGTGCCTCCTGCGGTCAGGAGGCCTCAAACAATCACAAGCGCAGCTGTACGAGTTCTACAGGCAGGCTAGAAAGCCATCAGAGGGTTTTTGGATTGAAACACTCTTTCAAATGCAGAAGACTAACGCCCTGAATTGACTTTTTCCAGAAAAGGTCAGAAGAGTGAAAAAGCAGAGCACAAAAACCGGTAGATTTTTGTTGGGGTACATGCTTAAAAATTTCCAGAGGGTCCCTGAAGTCTGAGCACGCCTTGCGTATGTCAGCTTCCTTCCTCATAACCTTGTCACGGGCGGGCTTCCTCACACTGGCTCCCGGCAGCCTTAGGCCCCGCATCGACGGAGAGGAATCCCGAGAGGCCCCCGAGCAACTCGCTTGGGGACTGGCCTTTCCTGAGACCACCATAGCGGGTCCGTGAGGTCCCCGTCGTAAGTCGAGAGCACCTGCCGCAACTCGAGAAACTCCAGGAGGTTCTCCCCTCCAGGCGAGATGAGGCCCATTTCCGCTGAGGCATCTCGA
>NW_017217555.1:0-12458 GCF_001704415.2 Capra hircus | reverse complement strand
TTTCCCTGCACTGCCTCGACTTTCAAGCCGAGGATCGCGCACACAATGGGTGGCACGGGGTATAGCCCTGTGGGAAAGCCTCGTGGGAAAGCTTAGAGGGAAAGCCTCGAGCGAAAGCCACAGATCACTTGATCCACGCGAAGGGAAGCGTGACACTGCTGCTACAGCTCGATAGGAATTCGCATGTGCATGCCCCCACTCGAGATGCAGAATGACTTTCCTGGGGAGACTCCAGAAGTACCCCAAGATCCATGTCAGCACTGGAGAGGAATCCTCAGGTTCCGGCACCGACTCCACACAAGATCTTAGGCCCCGGCATCGACGGGAGAGGAATCCGAGAGGCCCGCGAGCAACTTGCATGGGGACTGGCCTTTCCTGAGGCCACCAGAGCGCGACCCTGAGATCCCCGTCGTAAGTCGAGAGCACCTGCCTCAACTCCGAGAAAATCCAGGAGGTTCTCCCCTCCAGGCGAGATGAGGCCCATTTCCGCTGAGGCGTCTCCCAGGTTAATCACACCTAACCCCTGGAACTTCCAAAGGGTCCTTACACCTTTGCTGCAACTCAAGAAGTTCCCCGGACCTAACCCGTCTCCACTAGAGAGGAAGCACGAGAGTCCCGCCCACATCCAGAGGAGCCCCGTTTCTGCCTCCTAGCTCGAGAGGAGGGATCCATTCCCTGCGTGGTCGGGAAAGAATTCCCGGCGTTCCCGTCGCATCTCAAGAGGAGGCGCTCCCACAGGAAAGGCGAGAGGAACTCCAGGGGCGTGCCACATTCCCAGAGCCCCCAGATGTCTCAGTCCATTCCAGGGAAAACTGTTTTCCCTGCACTGCCTCGACTTTCAAGCCGAGGATCGACTCACACCACGGTGGCACGTGGGACAGCCCTGTGGGAAAGCCTCGTGGGAAAGCCTCGAGGTGAAAGCCTCGAGGGAAAGACCATGATCCCTTGATCCACGCGAAGGGAAGCGCGACACTGCTTCTACAGATCGAGAGGAAAGCGCACGTGCATGCCCCCACTCGAGAAAAGGACTGACTCCACTGAGGAGACTCCAGAAGTACCCCAAGATCCATGTCAGCACTGGAGAGGAATCCTCAGGTTCTGGTACCGACTCCACACAAGATCTTAGGCCCTGGCATCGACGGGAGAGGAATCCCGAGAGGCCCCCCGAGCAACTCGCATGGGGACTGGCCTTTCCTGAGGCCAACAGAGCGGGTCCCTGAGGTCCCCGTCGTAAGTTGAGAGCACCTGCCGCAACTCGAGAAAAATCCAGGAGATTCCCCCTCCAGGCGATATGAGTCTCATTTGTGCTGAGGCGTCTCGAGGCTAATCACACCTAACCTCTGGAACTTCCAAAGGGTCCTTCACACCCTTGCTGCAACTCAAGAAGTTCCCCGACATACCCGTCTCCACTAGAGAGGAAGCACGAGAGTCCCGCCCGAATCCAGAGGAACCCCCGTGTCCGCCTCCTAGCTCGAGAGAAGGGATCCTTTCCCTGCGTGATCGGGAAGAATTCCTGGCCTTCCCGTCGCATCTCAAGAGGAGGTACTCTCCACAGGAAAGGCGAGAGGAACTCCAGGATCGTGCCACCATTCCCAGAGTCCCCCAGATGTCTCAGTCCATTCCAGGGAAACCTGTTTTCACTGCACTGCCTCGACTTTCAAGCCAATTATCGACTCACACCTCGGTGGCACGTGGGACAGCCCTGTGGGAAAACTTCGTGGAAAGCCTCGTGGAAAGCCTCGTGGGAAAGCTGGCTCAGAGGGAAAGCCTCGAGCGAAAGCCACAGATAACTTGATCCATGCGAAGGGAAGGGTGACACTGCTGCTAGAGCTCGGGAGGAAAGCACACGTGCATGCCACCACTTGAGACGAGGACTGACCCCCTGGGGAGACTCGAAGTACCCCAAGATCCATGTCAGCACTGGAGAGGAATCCTCAGGTTCCGGCACCGACTCCACACAAGGTATTAGGCCCCGGCATCGATGGGAGAGGAATCCCGAGAGGCCCCTGAGCAACTCGCATGGGGACTGGCCTTTCCTGAGGCCACCAGAGAGGGTCAATGAGGTCCCCATTGTAAATCGAGAGCACCTGCCGCAACCCGAGAAAATCCAGGAGGTTCTCCCCTCCAGGCGAGATGAGGCCCATTTCCGCTGAGACGTCTCGAGGCTAATCACACCTAACCTCTGGAACTTCCGAAGGGTCCTTCACACCCTTGCTGCAACTCAAGAAGTTCCCCGACATACCCGTCTCCACTCGAGAGGAAGCACGAGAGTCCCGCCCACATCCAGAGGAGCCCCGTTTCCGCCTCCTAGCTCGAGAGGAGGGATCTTTCCCTGCGAGGTCGAGAAAGAATTCTCGGCGTTCCGGTCTCATCTCAAGAGGAGGCGCTCTCCACAGGAAACGCGAGAGGAACTCCAGGGTCGTGCCATCATTAACCAGAGTCCCCCAGATGTCTCAGTACATTCCAGGGAAACCTGTTTTCCCTGCACTGCCTCGCCTTTCAAGCCGAGGATCGACTCACACCACGGTGGCACGTGGGACAGCCCTGTGGGAAAGCCTCGTGGGAAAGCCTCGAGGGAAAGTCTTGTGGGAAAGTCTTGTGGGAAAGGCTTGAGCGAAAGCCACAGTTCCCTTGATCCACGCGAAGGGAAGCGTGACACTGCTGCTACAGCTCGGGAGGAAGGCGCACGTGCATGCCCCCACACAGAGACGAGGACTGACTCCCCTGGGGAGACTCCAGAAGTACCCCAAGATCCATGTCGGCACTGGAGAGGAATCTTCAGGTTCCGGCACCGACTCCACACAAGGTCTTAGGCCCCGGCATCTTCGGGAGAGGAATCCCAAGAGGCCCCCGAGCAAGTCGCATGGGGACTGGTCCTTTCCTGAGGCCACCAGAGCGGGTCCGTTAGGTCCCCGTCGTAAGTAGAGAGCATTGGCCTCAACTCGAGAAAATAGAGGAGGTTCTCCCCTCCAGGCGAGATGAGTCCCATTTCCACTGAGGCGTCTCGAGGCTAATTACACCTAACCTCTGGAAATTCCAAAGGGTCCTTCACACCATTGCTGCAACTCAAGAAGTTCCCTGACATACCCGTTGACACTCGAGAGGAAGCACGAGATTCAGCCCACATCCAGAGGAGACCCGTTTCCGCCTGCTGTCTCGAGAGGAGGGATCCTTTTCCTGCGTGGTCAGGAAAGAATTCCCGGCGTTTCCCGACACATCTCAAGAGGAGGTGCTCATCTCACTAAAGGCGAGAGGAACTCCAGAGTCATGCCACCATTCCCTGAGTACCCCAGATGTCTCAGTCCATTCCAGGGAAACCTGTTTTCCCTGCACTGCCTCGCCTTTCAAGCTGAGGATCGACTCACACCACGGTGGCACGTGGGACAGCCCTGTGGGAAAGCCTCGTGGGAAAGCCTCGAGGGAAAGCCACAGATCCCTTGATCCACACGAAGGGAAGCGTGACACTGCTGCTACAGCTCGGGAGGAAAGCGCACGTGCATGCCCCACTCGAGACGAGGACTGACTCCCCTGGGGAGACTCCAGAAGAACCCCAAGATCCATGTCAGCACTGGAGAGGAATCCTCAGGTTCCAGCATCCACTCCAAACAAGATCTTAGGCCCCGGTATCGTCGGGAGAGGAATTCCGAGAGGCACCCGAGAAACTCGTATGGGGACTGGCCTTTCCTGAGGCCACCAGAGCGGGTCCCTGAGGTCCCCGTCATAAGTCGAGAGCACCTGCCGCAACTTGAGAAAATCCAGGAGGTTCTCCCCTCCAGGCGAGATGAGGCCCATTTCCGCTGAGGCATCTCGAGGATAATCACACCTCACCTCTGGAACTTCCAAAGGGTCCTTCGCACCCTTGCTGCCACTCAAGAAGTTCCCCGACATACCCGTCTCCACTCGAGTGGAAGCACGAGAGTCCCGCCCACATCCAGAGGAGCCCCGTTTCCGCCTCCTAGCCTCGAGAGGAGGGATCCGTTCTCTCCGTGTTAGGGAAAGAATTCCCGGCGTTCCTGTAGCATCTCAGAGGAGGCCCTCTCCACAGGAAAGTCGAGAGGAACTCCAGGGTCGTGCCACCATTCCCAGAGTCCCCGAGATGTCTCAGTCCATTCCAGGGAAACCTCTTTTCCCTGCACTGCCTCGACTTTCAAGCCGAGGATCGACTCAAACCACGGTGGCACGTGGGACAGCCCTGTTGGAAAGCCTCGTGTGAAAGCCTCGTTGGAAAGCCTCGAGGGAAAGCCACAGATCCCTTGTTCCACGCGAAGGGAAGCGCAACACTGCTGCTACAGCTCGGGAGGAAAGCGCACGTACATGCCCCTAATCGACACGAGAACTGACTCCCCTGGGGAGACTCCAGAAGTACCCCAAGATCCATGTCAGCACTGGAGAGGAATCCTCAGGTTCCGGCACCGACTCCACACAAGATCTTAGGCCACGGCATCGACGGGAGAGGAATCCCGAGAGGCCCCCGAGCAACTCGCATGTGGACTGGCCTTTCCTGAGGCCACCAGTGCGGGTCCCTGAGGTCCCAGTCGTAAGTCGAGAGCACCTGCCGCAACTCGAGAAAATCCAGGAGGTTCTCCCCTCCAGGCGAGATGAGGCCCTTTTCCGCTGAGGCGTCTCGAGGTTAATCACATCTAACATCTGGAACTTCCAAAGGGTCCTTCACACCCTTGCCTGCAACTTAAGAAGTTCCCCGACATACCCGTCTCCACTCTAGAGGAATCACGAGAGTCTCGCCCACATCCAGAGGAGCCCCGTTTCCGTTTCCTAGCTCGAGAGGAGTGATCCATTCCTGCGTGGTCGGGAAAGAATTCCCGGCGTTCCAGTCGCATCTCAAGAGGAGGCGCTCTCCACAGGAAAGGTGAGAGGAACTCCAGGGTCGTGCCACCATTCCCAGAGTCCCCCAGATGTCTCAGTCCATTCCAGGGAAACCTGTTTTCCCTGCACTGCCTCGACTTTCAAGCCAAGGATCGACTCACACCACGGTGGCGCATGGGACAGACTTGTCGGAAAGCCTCCAGTGAAAGCCTCGAGGGAAAGCCACAGATCCCTTGATCCACGTGAAGGGAAGCGTGACACTGCTGCTACAGCTCGGGAGGAAATCGCACGTGCATGCCCCCACTTCGGGACGAGTACTGACTCCCGTGGGGTGACTCCAGAAGCACCCCCAAGATCCATGTCAAGCACTGGAGAGGAAACCTCAGGTTCCGGCACCGACTCCACACAAGATCTTAGGACCCGGCATTGACGGGAGAGGAATCCCGAGAGGCCACCGAGCAACTCGCATGGGGACTGGCCTTTCCTGAGGCCACCAGAGCGGGTCCCTGAGGTCCCCTTCGAAAGTCGAGAGCACCTGCGGCAACTCGAGAAAATCCAGGAGGTTCTCCCCTCCAGGCGAGATGAGGCCTTTTCCGATGAGGCGTCTCGAGGCTAATCACACCTAAATTCTGGAACTTCCAAAGGGTCCTTTACACCCTTGCTGCAACTCAAGAAGTTCCCGGACATACCCGTCTCCACTCGAGAGGAAGCACCAGAGTCCCGCCCACATCCAGAGGAGCCCCGTTTCCGCCTCCTAGCTCGAGAGGAGGGATCCTTTCCCTGCGTGGTCGGGAAAGAATTCCCGGCGTTCCTGTCGCATCTCAGAGGAGGCCCTCTCCACAGGAAAGTCGAGAGGAACTCCAGGGTCGTGCCACCATTCCCAGAGTCCCCGAGATGTCTCAGTCCATTCCAGGGAAACCTCTTTTCCCTGCACTGCCTCGACTTTCAAGCCGAGGATCGACTCACACCACGGTGGCACGTGGGACAGCCCTGTGGGAAAGCCTCGTGGGAAAGCCACAGATCCCTTGATCCAAGCGAATGGAAGCGTGACACTGCTGCTACTGCTCGGGAGGAAAGCCCACGTGCATGCCCCCACTCGAGACGAAGACTGACTCCTCTGGGGAGACTCCAGAAGTACCCCAAGATCCATGTCAGCACTGGAGAGGAATCCTCAGGTTCCGGCACCGAATCCACACAAGGTCTTAGGTCCTGGCATCGACGGGAGAAGAATCCCGAGAGGCCCCGAGCAACTCGAATGGGGACTGGCCTTTCCTGAGGCCACCAGAGTGGGTCCCTGAATTCCCGACGTATCTCGAGAGCACCTGCCACAACTCGAGAAAATCCAGGAGGTTCTCCCCTCCAGGCGAGATGAGGCTTTTTTCTCCTGAGGCGTCTCAAGGCTAATCACACCTAACCTCTGGAATTTCCAAAGGGTCCTTCGCACCCTTGCTGCAACTCAAGAAGTTCCCCGACATACCCGTCTCCACTCGAGAGGAAGCACGAGAGTCCCGCCCACATCCAGAGGAGCCCCGTTTCCGACTCCTAGCTCGAGAGGAGGCATCCTTTCCCTGCGAGATCGGGAAAGAATTCCCGGCGTTCCCGTGGCAACTCAAGAGGAAGCGCTCTCAACATGAAGGCGAGAGGAACTCCTGGGTCGTGCCACCATTCCCAGAGTCCCCCAGTGTCTCAGTCCATTCTAAGGAAACCTGTTTTCCCTGCACTGCCTCTACTTTCAAGCCGAGGATCGACTCACCCCACAGTGGCACGTGGGACAGCCCTGTGGGAAAGCCTCGTGGGAAAGCCTCGAGGGAAAGACACAGAACCCTTGAACCACGCTAAGGGAAGCGTGACACTGCTGCTACAGCTCGGGAGGAAAGCGCACGTGCATGCCCCAATCGACGAGGACTGACTCCCCTGGGGAGACTCCAGAAGTACCCCAAGATCCACGTCAGCACTGGAGAGGAATCCTCAGGTTCCGGCACCGACTCCACACAAGGTCTTAGGCCCCGGCATCAAAGGGAGAGGAATCCCGAGAGGCCTCCGAGCAACTCGCATGGGGACTGGCCTTTCCTGAGGCCACCAGAGCGGGTCCCTGAGGTCCCCGTCGTAAGTCGAGAGCACCTGCCGCAACTCGAGAAAATCCAGGAGGTTCTCCCCTCCAGGCGAGATGAGCCCATTTCCGCTGAGGCGACTCGAGGCTAATCACACCTATCCTCTGGAACTTCCAAAGGGTCCTTCACACCGTTGCTGCAACTCAAGAAGTTCCCCGACATACCTGTCTCCACTCGAGAGGAAGCACGAGAGTCCCGCTCACATACAGAGGATCCCCGTTTCCTCCTCCTATCTCGAGAGGAGGGATCCTTTCCCTGCGTGGTCGAGAAAGAAATGCCAGCGTTCCCGTCACATCTCAAGAGGAGGAGCTCTCAACTGGAAAGGCGAGAGGAACTCCAGGGTCGTGCCACCATTCCCAGAGTCCCCGAGATGTCTCCGTCCATTCCAGGGAAACCTGTTTTCCCTGCACTGCTTCGTCTTTCAACCCGAGGATCGACTCACACCACGGTGGCACGTGGGACAGCCCTGTGGGAAAGCCTCGTGGGAAAGCCTCGTGGGAAAGCCTCGGAAAGACACAGATCCCTTGATCCACGCGAAGGGAAGCGTGACACTGCTGCTACAGCTCGGGAGGAATGCGCACGTGCATGCCCCCACTCGAGAAGAGGACTGACTCCCCTGGGGAGACTCCAAAACTACCCCAAGATCCATGTCAGCACTGGGAAGGAATCCTCAGTTTCCGGCACCAACTCCACACAAGGTCTTAGGCCCTGGCATCGACGGGAGAGGAATCCCAAGAGGCCCCCGAGCACATCGCATGTGGACTGGCCTTTCCTGAGGCCACCAGAGCGGGTCCCTGAGTTCCCCGTCGTAAGTCGAGAGCACCTGCCGCAACTCGAGAAAATCCAGGAGGTTCTCCCCTCCAGGCGAGATGAGGCCCATTTCCGCTGAGGCGTCTCGAGGCTAATCACACCTAACGTCTGGAACTTCCAAAGGGTCCTTCACACCCTTGTTGCAACTCAAGAAGTTCTCCGACATACCCGTCTCCACTCGAGAGGAAGCACGAGAGTCCCGCCCACATCCAGAGGAGCCCCGTTTCCGCCTCCTAGTTCGAGAGGAGGGATCCTTTCCCCTACGTGGTCGGGAAAGAATTTCCCGGCGTTCCCGTCTCATCTCAAGAGGAGGTGCTCTCCACAGGAAAGGCGAGAGGGACTCCAGGGTCGTGCCACAATTCGCAGAGTCACCCAGATGTCTCAGTCCATTCTAGGGAAAACTGTTTTCCCTGCACTGCCTCGACTTTCAAGCCGAGGATCGACTCACACCACGGTGGCACGTGAGACAGCCCTGTGGGTAAGCCTCGTGGGAAAGCCTCGAGGGAAAGCCACAGATCCCTTGATCCACGTGAAGGGAAGCGTGACACTGCTGCTACAGCTTGGGAGGAAAGCGCACCTGCATGCCTTCACTCAAGACGAGGACTGACTCCCCTGGGGAGACTCCAGAATTTCCCCAAGATCCATGTCATCCCTGGAGAGGAATCCTCAGGTTCCGGCACCGACTCCACACAAGGTCTTAGGCCCCGGTATCGACGGGAGAGGAATCCGAGAGGCCACCGAGCAACTTGTATGGGGACTGGCCTTTCCTGAGGCCACCACACCCGGTCCCTGAGGTCCCCGTCGTATGTCGAGAGCACCTGCTGTAACTGGAGAAAATCCAGGAGGTTCTGCCCTCCAGGCGAGATGAGGCCCATTTCCGCTGAGGCGTCTCGAGGCTAATCACACCTAACCTCTGGAACTTCCAAAGGGTCCTTCACACCCTTGCTACAACTCAAGAAGTTCCCCGACATACCCGTCTCCACTCGAGAGGAAGCACAACAGTCCCGCCCACATCCAGAGGAGCCCCGTTTCCGCCTCCTAGCTTAAGAGGAGGGATTCTTTCCCTGCGTGGGTGGGAAAGAATTCCCCGTGTTCCCGTCGCATCTCAAGAGCAGGAGATCTCCACAGGAAAGGCAAGAGGGACTCCAGGGTCTTGCCAGCATTCCAAGAGTCCCCCAGATGTCTAAGTCCATTCCAGAAGAACCTGTTTTCCCTGCACTGCCTCGAATTTCACGCCGAGGATCGACTCACACCACCGTGGCACGTGGGACAGCCCTGTTGGAAAGCCTCGTGTGAAAGCCTCAATGGAAAGCGACAGATCCCTTGATCCACACGTCAGAAAGCGTGACACTGCTGCTACATCCCGTGAGGAATTGGCAGGTGCATGCCCCCACATGAGATGAGGACTGAATCCATGGCAAGACTCCAGAAGTATGGAAAGACTCATGTCAGCACTGGAGAGGCATCCTCAGGGTCTGGCCCCGACTCCACACAAGGTCTTAGGCACTGGCATCGATGGGTGAGGAATCCTAGAGGCCCCCTGGTAACTCGCATGGGGACTGGCCTTTCCTGAGGCCACCAGAGCGGGTCCCTGAGGTCCGCATCGTAACTCGAGAGCACCTGCCGCAACTGGGTAAAATCCAGGAGGTTCTCCCCTCCAGGCGAGATGAGGCCCATTTCCCCTGAGGCCTATATGCTGTATGTAATTTCCACTGATATTTAGAGCTTCACATACCTGTTAATTAACGTGGCTACAAAGACAGGGCCATTGTCGGATTCTATACTGGTTGGAAACCCAAGTCTGGGAATTATTTCTCAAATCAGCGAGCTACTTCATTTTCTTTTTCAGATCAGGTAGGGAAGGCCTCTGCCCAACCGGAGAAGGTACCTACTATTCTAGTAAGTCATGATAACAGGTGACTGCCTTTGCTTCCCCGAAGGACACTCGCTTTCCCTGCATCCTGAGAACTCCACGTCTCAGCCAGTTGGAAAAGCGCTTCTTGGAGGTCATTATTCAGGGGCAACTTCCCCTGGAGCCCGGGGCCATAGGGAGCGGCTCCACACTCCCAGGGAAAGGCAGAGCCACAGCCACACATCTGTCCCATCCCCTTTGCTCTGTAGGAGAGCTCTAGTGAGCCTAGGTCTGTCAGGAAAATTCTTGGCTCCTATGGGGACACATTCTATGTGTGAAACTGCATCCAGGACCTAGGGGCCACAGGGCGCCTGTTTCTCTCGGGGGCAGAGGGGTGGGGGGCCTGAAGCAGTGCGGCCCAGCAACAGCTTCCACATCCATCCAATTGCTCTTTTCTTACCTCTGATAGAACTAGCTTTGTTCCAGCCTTTGGCAATTTGGAGGCAAGCGGGCCCCACTTCCTCCCCAAGGAGGCATGGGACCTAGTTTGAGTGGAAAGGCCCCTCACGGAGCTGAACCCAGGAAGGCACCCAGTCATGTCTGACACATTCCTGCATCCTGCTTCTTCATGAGCAATACCGCTATAAGCTAGGAATGTCTTTCCAAGGCCTCAGAAAGGACAGGGGAGATGCATGGTGCTGCCTCTGGAATTTCGGTCCTCTGAGCAGACCTGGAGGTCTCCCTTGAAGGAGCTAACCAGTTTCTTCCAAATACAGGCTTGCAAACACACACTGGGTGGCTGCCTCTTCTTCCCTGTAGGACGATCACTTTCCCCGCATCCTGTGAACTCTGCATCACAGCCTGCTGGAAAAGCGCTTCTTGGAGGTCATTTTTCAGGGACAATTTTCCCTGGAGCCCGGGGCCATAGGGAGGGCCCCATGCTCGCTGGGAAAGGCAGAGTCACATCCACAGTCTGTTCTACCCCTTTTGCCCTGTAGGAGAGCTCTAGTGAGCCTAGGTCTGTCAGGAAAATTCTTGGCTCCTATGGGGACACACCCTGTGTGTTAACCTGCATATCGGACCTAGGGGCCACAGGGGCCTGTTCCTCTCGGGGGGGACCCTGAAGTGGTGCGCCCAGCAACAGCCTGAACATCCATCCGATTGCTCTTTTCTTCCTTCTGATAGAGCTAGCTTTGCTTCTCGCTTTGGCATTTCGGAAGCCAGGGGAGCCCCACCGCTGTTGTCCTGGGGTCTATTGGAGGGTACCGGGTCTATTGGACCCCAGCATGGCACTCGACCCCCTCAGACACACTCCCGCAGCCTCCTTCCCCATGGGCAGGACTGTTCTGACCTAGGAATGTGTTCCCAAGGCTCAGAAAATGCAGGGAGACACACGGCCCTGACTCTGGAACTGAGGCCGTTGGAGCAGGCCTGGAGGTCTGACGTCTGAGACGCCAAACACTTGCTGCAAGATACAGGTGTGAAAACACACTCTCTGGGGCTGCCTTTCCTTCCTCCAAGGAAGAGAGCTTTTCCAGTCTCCTCCGTGCTGAGTCATACAAGGCTGCAAAGGTCTGGCTTAGAGGGCATTTCTCAGCGGCAATGGCCCCTGAGGCCCTGCACCCAGGGAGGGATCCTACCCTCCCAGGGGAAGTCAAAGCAACCTCCAAACAGCTGTTCTCTCATGTTTCCTCTGCAGGAGGGAGCTAGTGAGCCAGGTCTGTCTGGAACGTTCTTGGATCCTGCGGGGAAATCATCCTGGGAGCCCACCTGGATACCAGTCGTAGGGGCTAAAATTCGCATTTTCCTTCCTTGGAGCCCTAACGCAGTACAGCCTAGCAACTGCTTGAAAATCCATCCTGTTGCTGTTTTCTTCCCTCTGACAGAGCGAGCTTTGCTCCCCATTTTGGGATTTCAGAAAGCAAGGTGGTGGCCTGCAACTCCTTGCCTGGGGTCCATTGGAGGTGCAAGGTGCCCTCGACCAGGTGACCCCAGCATGACACCTGGCCCCCTCAGACACACTCCCGCAGCCTGCTTCCCCATGGGCAGGGCTGCTCTCACTTAGAATGTGTTTGCAAGGCCAGGAAACTGCAGGGAGACACAAGGCCCTGATTCTGGAATTGAGTCTGTTGGAACAGGCCTGCAGGTCTTCTGTCTAACAAGCCAAACACTTGCTGCAAGATACAGGCCTGAAAACACACTCTTGGGCTGCCTTTCCTTCCTCCAAGGAAGAGAGTTTTCTCAGCCTCCTGTGGGCTGAGAGTCACACAGGGCTGAAAAGCACTTGCTGGGAGATTATTTTTCATTGGCCATGGCCCTTGAGGCCCTGTGCTCAGGGAGGGGCTTCCCTCCCTCCCAGGGAAAGTCAAAGGAAGCTCCAAACGGTGTTTTCATCATTTTCTGAGAGAGTCATGCCAAGGCAGGTTTTATAAGAAGTTCAAGGGTCCCCCAAGAGAGAGAGGGGTCTAGAATTCTCATAGGAGGAAGGAAGGTCAAACTGTTTTTCCCTCTAACTTTCCTTAGATTATATAACAATCATGCATCCTTCTTGAGGACGGTCTTCTGGAAAAAACCTTTGGCTAAATCTGTTAATTCTTAAAATGTAAATTTATGGAGTAGGTCTAGTTTTGAGTCTTTACAACCTCCCAGACATTCTTGTTCGTGTAACTTATTGGAGAGAATAACTCATTACTAACACTAGCAAGGGAGGGGTACGCTTTCTTCTGCCCTTGTAATGTCTCTGTCAGAAAGCTTTTCTCTATCTCTTTATCCTTTAAAAAACTCTATTTGCCCACAAAACCTCTGAGCAATCAAGCCTGCCGTCTTGGCCTGGATTGAATTTCTCCTCCAATCTCTCTCTT
>NW_017217554.1:0-12459 GCF_001704415.2 Capra hircus | reverse complement strand
TTGGCGTGGAAAGACTTGTTTATTTATTAATGTAAGATTAGATTAGGGAAACTATAGTGTAGTAAGAAGATTAAGTGGAGGAAGAGGGCTGAATAGCTTGGTTTACGCGGAAGGCCAATAAAATTCCAGACAAGGAATTTGCACCACCTACGTTGGCCACCGGCGCCCGCTTGAATATCTAAGGGTGCCTCGCCTTAAGCTCCCTTTCGTGCGGGTCTTAACACCCGGGGCAAGTAAGTAGACCTGGCGAGCCTCGCACTCCAGGTGGAGATTCAGCCTGAAGTTAAAGTAAAGAGCAGAGAGAAGGAAAGGTAGAGAAGAAGAAAGAGAGAGAAAGACACGGGGGGAGCCAGAGTCCCAAGAAACCAGGCTGAGAGACTAGTTCGAGAAGGCTGGTCCGAGAATCTGGCCCCCGGCCCCTGGCCTCCTCCTTTATTGTTCAGAAGGCCTTTTATACTTTTGATAAAACATGGAGATCAATGGATAACACAAAATTATGTAGCGTTCACAACCCAGATTCTTTCTGTATATCATTTTGTATACAAAAGGTCTCAGGTGATTTACATTATCTTCTGGCCAAGAGGCTTGTTACCACTTTTTGGCTCTCTTCCTTAATGAATGTTAATTTTGTTTCCCCTGAAGTGTTTTTCTTTAATCTGCATCTCCTTAAAGCATTAAAGTTACATCTCTATAGAACAAAGGTGCAGTGGGTTATAACAAAAGAAGGTACTTAACTCAAAGATCTAATGTTGCTAATACCAGGTCTACTACTTGTTTTTCTATATACCAACTATATCTAAAAATAAAGGATATGAAAATTTGGCAGCAAGCATTGACCCAAAAAATGAAACTTTTAATCAGTCCTATTCTAAAGCTTTTGACTCCTCGGAAGCTCCTGCATTCCTAGGATGTTTTAAGCTTCCCTGTGCCTCCTGCGGTCAGGAGGCCTCAAAACAATCACAAGCGCAGCTGTACGAGTCCTACAGGCAGGCTAGAAAGCCATCAGAGGGTTTTTGGATTGAAACACTCTTTCAAATGCAGAAGACTAACGCCCTGAATTGACTTTTTCCAGAAAAGGTCAGAAGAGTGAAAAAGCAGAGCACAAAAACCGGCAGATTTTTGTTGGGGTACATGCTTAAAAATTTCCAGAGGGGTTCCTGAAGTCTGAGCACGCCTTGCTTATGTCAGCTTCCTTCCTCATAAACTTGTCACGGGCGGGCTTCCTCACACTGGCTCCCGGCAGGCTTAGGCCCCGGCATCGACGGGAGAGGAATCCCGAGAGGCCCCGAGCAACTCGCATGGGACTGGCCTTTCCTGAGGCCACCAGAGCGGGTCCCTGAGGTCCCCGTCATAAGTCGAGAGCACCTGCCGCTACTCGAGAAAATCCAGGAGGTTCTCCCCTCCAGGCGAGATGAGGCCCATTTCCGCTGAGGCGTCTCCGAGGCTAATCACACCTAACCTCTGGAACTTCCAAAGGGTCCTTCACACCCTTGCTGCAAACTCAAGAAGTTCCCCGACATACCCGTCTCCACTCGAAAGGAATCACGAGAGTCCCGCCCTCATCCAGAAAGCCCCGTTTCCGCCTCCCAGATCGAGAGGAGGGATCCTTTCCCTGCGTGGGTCGGGAAAGAATTCCCGGCGTTCCCGTGGCATCTCAAGAAGAGGCGCTCTCCACAGGAAAGGCCGAGAGGAACTCCAGGGTCGTGCCACCATTCCCAGAGTCCCCCAGATGTCTCAGTTCATTCCAGGGAAACCTGTTTTCCCTGTACTGCCTCGACTTTCAAGCCGAGGATCGACTCACACCACGGTGGCACGTGGGACAGCCCTGCGGGAAAGCCTTGCGGGAAAGCCTCGTGGGAAAGCCTCGAGGGAAAGCCTCGTGGGAAAGCCACAGATCCTTTGATCCACGCGAAGGGAGCATGACACTGCTGCTACAGCTCGGGAGGAAAGCGCACGTGCATGCCCCCACTCGCGACGAAGACTGACTCCCCTGGGGAGACTTCAGAAGTACCCCAAGATCCATGTCAGCACTGGAGAGGATTCCTCAGGCTTCCGGCACTGACTCCACACAAGGTCTTATGCCGGGGTCCAGCCCCGGTGGATCCAGGGAATTCGAAGGTGGTCGGCGGTTGGCGTGGAAAGACTTGTTTATTTATTAATGTAAGATTAGATTAGGAAACTATAGTGTAGTAAGAAGATTAAGTGGAGAAAGAGGGCTGAATAGCTTGGTTTACGCGGAAGGCCAATAAAATTCCAGACAAGGAATTTGCACCACCTACGTTGGGCCACCGGCGCCCGCTTGAATATCTAAGGGTGCCTCGCCTTAAGCTCCCTTTCGTGCGGGTCTTAACAGCCGGGGCAAGTAAGTAGACCTGGCGAGCCTCCGCACTCCAGGTGGAGATTCAGCCTGAAGTTAAAGTAAAGAGCAGAGAGAAGGAAAGGTAGAGAAGAAGAAAGAGAGAGAAAGACACGGGGGGAGCCAGAGTCCAAGAAACCAGGCTGAGAGACTAGTTCGAGAAGCTGGTCCGAGAAACTGGCCCCCGGCCCCTGGCCTCCTCCTTTATTGTTCAGAAGGCCTTTTATACTTTTGATAAAACATGGAGATCAATGGATAACACAAAATTATGTAGCGTTCACAACCCAGATTCTTTCTGTATATCATTTTGTATACAAAAGGTCTCAGGTGATTTACATTATCTTCTGGCCAAGAGGCTTGTTACCACTTTTTGGCTCTCTTCCTTAATGAATGTTAATTTTGTTTCCCCTGAAGTGTTTTTCTTTAATCTGCATCTCCTTAAAGCATTAAAGTTACATCTCTATAGAACAAAGGTGCAGTGGGTTATAACAAAGAAGGTACTTAACTCAAAGATCTAATGTTGCTAATACCAGGTCTACTACTTGTTTTTCTATATACCAACTATATCTAAAAATAAAGGATATGAAAATTTGGCAGCAAGCATTGACCCCAAAAAATGAAACTTTTAATCAGTCCTATTCTAAAGCTTTTGAATCCTCGGAAGCTCCTGCATTCCTAGGATGTTTTAAGCTTCCTGTGCCTCCTGCGGTCAGGAGGCCTCAAACAATCACAAGCGCAGCTGTACGAGTCCTACAGGCAGGCTAGAAAGCCATCAGAGGGTTTTTGGATTGAAACACTCTTTCAAATGCAGAAGACTAACGCCCTGAATTGACTTTTCCAGAAAAGGTCAGAAGAGTGAAAAAGCAGAGCACAAAAACCGGCAGATTTTTGTTGGGGTACATGCTTAAAAATTTCCAGAGGGGTTCCTGAAGTCTGAGCACGCCTTGCTTATGTCAGCTTCCTTCCTCATAAACTTGTCAAGGGCGGGCTTCCTCACACTGGCTCCCGGCAGGCTTAGGCCCCGGCATCGACGGGAGAGGAATCCCGAGAGGCCCCCGAGCAACTCGCATGGGGACTGGCCTTTCCTGAGGCCACCAGAGCGGGTCCCTGAGGTCCCCGTCATAAGTCGAGAGCACCTGCCGCTACTCGAGGAAAATCCAGGAGGTTCTCCCCTCCAGGCGAGATGAGGCCCATTTCCGCTGAGGCGTCTCGAGGCTAATCACACCTAACCTCTGGAACTTCCAAAGGGTCCTTCACACCCTTGCTGCAACTCAAGAAGTTCCCCGACATACCCGTCTCCACTCGAAAGGAATCACGAGAGTCCCGCCCTCATCCAGAGAAGCCCCGTTTCCGCCTCCCAGATCGAGAGGAGGGATCCTTTCCCTGCGTGGTCGGGAAAGAATTCCCGGCGTTCCCGTGGCATCTCAAGAAGAGGCGCTCTCCACAGGAAAGGCGAGAGGAACTCCAGGGTCGTGCCACCATTCCCAGAATCCCCCAGATGTCTCAGTTCATTCCAGGGAAACCTGTTTTCCCTGTACTGCCTCGACTTTCAAGCCGAGGATCGACTCACACCACGGTGGCACGTGGGACAGCCCTGCGGGAAAGCCTTGCGGGAAAGCCTCGTGGGAAAGCCTCGAGGGAAAGCCTCGTGGGAAAGCCACAGATCCTTTGATCCACGCGAAGGGGAGCATGACACTGCTGCTACAGCTCGGGAGGAAAGCGCACGTGCATGCCCCCACTCGCGACGAAGACTGACTCCCCTGGGGAGACTTCAGAAGTACCCCAAGATCCATGTCAGCACTGGAGAGGAATCCTCAGCTTCCAGCACCGACTCCACACAAGGTCTTATGCCGGGGTCCAGCCCCGGTGGATCCAGGGAATTCGAACGGTGAACGGCGTTGGCGTGGAAAGACTTGTTTATTTATTAATGTAAGATTAGATTAGGAAACTATAGTGTAGTAAGAAGATTAAGTGGAGAAAGAGGGCTGAATAGCTTGGTTTACGCGGAAGGCCAATAAAATTCCAGACAAGGAATGTGCACCACCTACGTTGGGCCACCGGCGCCCGCTTGAATATCTAAGGGTGCCTCGCCTTAAGCTCCCTTTCGTGCGGGTCTTAACAGCCGGGGCAAGTAAGTAGACCTGGCGAGCCTCCGCACTCCAGGTGGAGATTCAGCCTGAAGTTAAAGTAAAGAGCAGAGAGAAGGAAAGGTAGAGAAGAAGAAAGAGAGAGAAAGACACGGGGGGAGCCAGAGTCCCAAGAAACCAGGCTGAGAGACTAGTTCGAGAAGCTGGTCCGAGAAACTGGCCCCCGGCCCCTGGCCTCCTCCTTTATTGTTCAGAAGGCCTTTTATACTTTTGATAAAACATGGAGATCAATGGATAACACAAAATTATGTAGCGTTCACAACCCAGATTCTTTCTGTATATCATTTTGTATACAAAAGGTCTCAGGTGATTTACATTATCTTCTGGCCAAGAGGCTTGTTACCACTTTTTGGCTCTCTTCCTTAATGAATGTTAATTTTGTTTCCCCTGAAGTGTTTTTCTTTAATCTGCATCTCCTTAAAGCATTAAAGTTACATCTCTATAGAACAAAGGTGCAGTGGGTTATAACAAAGAAGGTACTTAACTCAAAGATCTAATGTTGCTAATACCAGGTCTACTACTTGTTTTTCTATATACCAACTATATCTAAAAATAAAGGATATGAAAATTTGGCAGCAAGCATTGACCCAAAAAATGAAACTTTTAATCAGTCCTATTCTAAAGCTTTTGACTCCTCGGAAGCTCCTGCATTCCTAGGATGTTTTAAGCTTCCTGTGCCTCCTGCGGTCAGGAGGCCTCAAACAATCACAAGCGCAGCTGTACGAGTCCTACAGGCAGGCTAGAAAGCCATCAGAGGGTTTTTGGATTGAAACACTCTTTCAAATGCAGAAGACTAACGCCCTGAATTGACTTTTTCCAGAAAAGGTCAGAAGAGTGAAAAAGCAGAGCACAAAAACCGGCAGATTTTTGTTGGGGTACATGCTTAAAAATTTCCAGAGGGGTTCCTGAAGTCTGAGCACGCCTTGCTTATGTCAGCTTCCTTCCTCATAAACTTGTCAAGGGCGGGCTTCCTCACACTGGCTCCCGGCAGGCTTAGGCCCCGGCATCGACGGGAGAGGAATCCCGAGAGGCCCCCGAGAAACTTGCATGGGGACTGGCCTTTCCTGAGGCCACCAGAGCGGGTCCCTGAGGTCCCCGTCATAAGTCGAGAGCACCTGCCGCTACTCGAGAAAATCCAGGAGGTTCTCCCCTCCAGGCGAGATGAGGCCCATTTCCGCTGAGGCGTCTCGAGGCTAATCACACCTAACCTCTGGAACTTCCAAAGGGTCCTTCACACCCTTGCTGCAACTCAAGAAGTTCCCCGACATACCCGTCTCCACTCGAGAGGAAGCACGAGAGTCCCGCCCTCATCCAGAGGAGCCCCGTTTCCGCCTCCTAGCTCGAGAGGAGGGATCCTTCCCATGCGTGGTCGGGAGAGAATTCCCAGGGTTTCCGTCGCATCTCAAGAGGAGGCGCTCTCCACAGGAAAGGCGAGAGGAACTCCAGGGTCGTGCCACCATTCCCAGAGTCCCTCAGATGTCTCAGTCCATTCCAGGGAAACCTGTTTTCCCTGCACTGCCTCGACTTTCAAGCCGAGGATCGACTCACACCACGGTGGCACGTGGGACAGCCCTGTGGGAAAACCTCCTGGGCAAGCCTCGAGTGAAAGCCACAGATCCCTTGATCCACGTGAAGGGAAGCGTGACACTGCTGCTACAGCTCGAGAGGAAATCCCACGTGCATGCCCCCATTCGAGACGAGGACTGACTCCCCTGGGGAGACTCCAGAAGAACCCCAAATCCATGTCAGCACTGGAGAGGAATCCTCAGGTGCCGGCAGCGACTCCACAAAAGGACTTAGGCCCCGGCATCGACTGGAGAGGAATCCCGAGAGGCCCCCGAAAAACTCGCATGGGGACTGGCCTTTCCTGAGACCACCAGAGCCGGTCGCTGAGGTCCCCGTCGTAAGTCGAGAGCACCTGCCACAACTCAAGAAAATCCAGGAGGTTCTCCCCTCCAGACCAGATGAGGCCCGTTTCCGCTGAGGCGTCTCGAGGCTAATCACACCTAACCTCTGGAACTTCCAAAGGGTCCTTCACACCCTTGCTGCAACTCAAGAAGTTCCCCGACATACCCGTCTCCACTCGAGAGGAATCACGAGAGTCCCACATTCATCCAGAGGAGCCCCGTTTCCGCCTCCTAGCCTGAGAGGAGGGATCCTTTCCCTGCGTGGTCTGGAAAGAATTCCCGGAGTTCCCGTCGCATCTCAAAAGGAGGCGCTCTCCACAGGAAATGCGAGAGGAACTCCTGGGTCGAGCCACATTCCCAGAATCCCCCAGATGTCTCAGTCCATTCCAGGGAAACCTGTTTTCCCTGCACTGCGTCGACTTTCAAGCCGAGGATTGACTCACACCACGGTGGCACGTGGGACAGCCCTGTGGGATAGCCTCGTGGGAAAGCCTCGTGGGAAAGCCTCGTGGGAAAGCCTCCTTGAAAAGCCACAGATCCCTTGATCCAGGCGAATGGAAGCGCGACACTGCTGCTACAGCTCGGGAGGAAAGCGCACGTGCATGCCCCCACTCGAGACGAGGACTGACTCCACTGGCGAGACTCCAGAAGTACCCCAAGATCCATGTCAGCACTGGAGACGAATCCTCAGGTTCCGGCACCGACTCCACACAAGATCTTAGGCCCCGGCATCGACGAGAGAGGAATCCCGAGAGGCCCCCGAGCAACTCGCATGGGGACTGGCCTTTCCTGAGGCCACCAGAGTTGGTCCCTGAGGTCCCCGTCCTAAGTCGAGAGCACCTGCCGCAACTCGAGAAAATTCAGGAGGTTCTCCCCTCCAGGCGAGATGAGGCCCATTTCTGCTGAGGCGTCTCGAGGCTAATCACACCTAACCTCTGGAGCTTCCAAAGGGTCCTTCACACCCTTGCTGCAACTCAAGAAGTTCCCCGATATACCCGTCTCCACTCGAGAGGAAGCACGAGAGTTCTGCCCACATCCAGAGGAGGCCCGTTTCCGCCTCCTTGGTCAAGCGGAGGGATCCTTTCCCTGCGTGGTCGGGAAAGAATTCCCGGCGTTCCCGTCGCGTCTCAAGAGGAGGCACTCTCCACAGGAAACGCGAGAGGAACTCCAGTGTCGTGACACCAGTCCCAGAGTCCCCCAGATGTCTCAGTCCATTCCAGGGAAACCTGTTTTCCTTGCACTGCCTCGACTTTCAAGCCGAAGATCGACTCACACCACGGTGGCACGTGGGACAGCCCACTGGGAAAGCCTCGTGGGAAAGCCTCGTGGGAAAGCCTCGAGGGAAAGCCACAGATCCCTTGATCCACGAGAAGGGATGCATGACAGTGCTGCTACAGCTCGAGACGAGGACTGACTCCCCTGGGGAGACTGCAGAAATACCCCAAGATCCATTGCAGCACTGGAGAGGAATCCTCAGGTTCCGGCACCGATTCCACACAAAGTCTTAGGCCCCGGCATCGACGGGAGAGGTTCCCGAGAAGCCCCCGAGCAACTTACATGGGGACTGGCCTTTCATGAGGCCACCAGAGCGGGTCTCTGAGGTCCAAGTCGTAAGTCGAGAGCTCCTGCTGCAACTCGAGAAAATCCAGGAGGTTCTCCCCTCCAGGCGAGATGTGGCCCATATCCGATGAGGCATCTTGATGCTAATCAACAAGCGTCTGGAACTAACAAACGGGCCTTCAAACCCTAGCTGCAACTCAAGAAATTCCCCGAAATACCCCTCTCCACTCGAGAGGAAGCACGAGATTTTTGCCCACATCCAGAGGAGCCCGTTTCAGCCTCATAGCTCGAGAGGAAGGATCCTTTCCCTGCGTTATCCGGAAAGAATTCCCGGCGTTCCCCTCGCATCTCAAGAGGAGGCGCAACCACAGGAATGGCGATAGGAACTCCAGGGTCTTGCCACCATTCCCAGAGTCCCCCAGATGTCTCAGGCCATTCCAGGGAAACCTGTTTCCCTTCACTGCCTCGACTTTCAAGCCAAGGATTGACTCACAACACGGTGGCACGTGGGACAGCCCTGTGGGAAAGCCTCGTGGGAAAGCCTCGTGTGAAAGCCTCAAGGGAAAGCCACATAATCCTTGATCCACCCGAAGGGAAGCGCGACAATGCTGCTACAGCTCGGGAGGAAATCGCACGTGCATGCCCCCACTCGAGACGAGGACTGACTCCCCTGGGGATACTCCAGAAGTACCCCAAGATCCATGTCAGCACTGGAGAGGAATCCTCAGGTTCCGGCACCCACTCCACACGAGATCGTAGGCCCCGGCATCGACGGGAGAGGAATCCCGAGAGGCCCGAGCAACTCGCATAGGGATTGGACTTTCCAAAGGCCACAAGAGCAGGTACCTGAGGTCCCCGTCGTAAGTCGAGAGCACCTATCGCAACTCGAGAAAATCCTGGAGGTTCTCCCTTCCAGGCGAGATGAGGCCCATTTCCACTGAGGCGTTTCGAGGTCAATCACACCTAACCTCTGGAACTTACAAAGGGTCCTTCACATCCTTACTGCAACTAAAAAAGTTCCCCGACATACCCGTCTCCACTCGAGAGGAAGCTCGAGAGTCCCGCCCACATCCAGAGGAGCCCCGTGTCCGCCCTCCTAGCTCTAGAGGAGGGATCCTTTCCCTGCGTGTTCGGGAAAGAATTCCCGGCGTTCCGGTCGCATCTCAAGAGGAGGCTCTTTCGACAGGAAAGACGAGGGGAACTCCAGGGTCGTGACACCATTACCTGAGTCCCACAGATGTCTCAGTCCATTCCAGGGAAAACTGTTTTCCCTGCACTGCCTCGACTTTCAAGCCGAGCATCGACTCACACCACGGTGGCACGTGGGACAGCCCTATGGGAAAGCCCCGTGGGAAAGCCTCGTGGTAAAGTCTCGAGGGAAAGCCACAGATCCCTTGATCCACGCGAAGGGAAGCGAGACTCTGCTGCTACAGCTCTGGAGGAAAGCGCACGTGCATGCCCCCACTCGGGACGAGGACTGACTCCCCTGGGGAGACTCCAGAAGTACCCCAAGATCCATGTCAGCACTGGACAGAAATCCTCAGGTTCCGGCACTGACTCCAAACAAGATCTTAGGCCCCGGCATCGACGAGAGAGGAATCCCGAGAGGCCCCCGAGCAAGTCGCATGGGGACTGGCCTTTCCTGAGGCCACCAGAGTGACTCCCCAGGGGAGTGGGTCCCTAGCAGTGTCATGCTTCCCTTCGCGTGGATCAAGGAATCTGTGGCTTTCCCTCGAGGCTTTCCCACGAGGCTTTCCCAGTGGGCTGTCCCACGTGCCACCGTGGTGTGAGTCGATCCTAGGCTTGAAAGTCAAGGCAGTGCAAGGAAAACAGGTTTCCCTGGAATGGACTGAGACATCTGTGGAACTCTGGGAATGGTGGCACGACACTGGAGTTCCTCTCGCGTTTCCTGTGGAGAGTGCCCCGAGCAACTTGCATGGGGACTGGCCTTTCATGAGGCCAACAGAGCGGAGTCTCTGAGGTCCAAGTCGTAAGTCGAGAGCTCCTGCTGCAACTCGAGAAAATCCAGGAGGTTCTCCCCTCCAGGCGAGATGTGGCCCATATCCGATGAGGCGTCTCGAGGCTTATCAACAAGCGTCTGGAACTAATAAACGGGCCTTCAAACCCTAGCTGCAACTCAAGAAGTTCCCCCGAAATACCCCTCTCCACTCGAGAGGAAGCACCGAGAGTCCCGCCCACATCCAGAGTAGCCCCGTTACTGCCTCCTAGCTCGAGAGGAGGGATCCTTTCACTGAGTGGTCGGTCAAGTATTCCCGGAGTTCCCGACTCATCTCAAGAGGAGGCGCTATCCACAGGAAAGGCGAGAGGAACTTCAGATTCGTGCACCCATTCCCAGAGTCCCCCAGATGTCTCAGTCCATTCCAGGGAAACCTGTTTCCCTACACTGCCTCGACTTTCAGGACGAGGATCCACTCACACCACGGTGGCCACTTGGCACAGCCCTTAGGGAAATCCTCGAGGGAAAGCCACAGATCCCTTGATCCATGCAAAGAGAAGCGTGACACTGCTGCTACAGCTTGGGAGGAAAGCGCACGTGCATGCCTCCACTCGAGATGAGGACTGGACTCCCCTGGGGAGACTCCAGAAGTACCCCAAGATCTATGTCAGCACTGGAGAGGAATCCTCAGGTTCCGGCACCGACTCCACACAAGGTCTTAGACCCCGGCATCGACGGGAGAGAAATCCCGAGAGGCCCCGAGCAACTCGCATGGGGACTGGCCTTACCTGAGGCCACCAGAGCGGGTCCCTGAGGTCCCCGTCGTAAGTCGAGAGCACCTGCACCAACTCGAGAAAATGCAGGAGGTTCTCCCCTCCAGGGGAGATGAGGCCCATTTCCTCTGAGGAGTCCCCAGGCTAATTACACCTAACCTCTGGAACTTTCAAAGGGTCCTTCACACCATTGGTGCAACTCAAGAAGTTCCCCGACGTACCCGTCTCCACTCGAGAGGAAGCACGAGAGTCCCGCCCACATCCAGAGGAGCCCCGTTTCCGCCTCATAGCTCGAGAGGAGGATCTTTCCCTGCGTGGTCGGGAAAGAATTCCCGGCGTTCCCGTCGCATCTCAATTGGAGGCGCTCTCCACAGGAAAGAGAGAGGAACTCCAGGGTCGTGCCACCATTCCCAGAGTCTTCCAGATGTCTCAGTCCATTCCAGGGAAACCTGTTTTCCCTGCACTGCCTCGACTTTCAAGCGAGGATCGACTCACACCTCGGTGGCACGTGGGACAGCCCTGTGGGAAAGCCTGGTGGGAAAAGCCTCGTGGGAAAGTCTCGTGGGAAAGCCTCGAGGGAAAGCCACAGATGCTTTTGATCCACGCGAATGGAAGCTTGACAGTGCCTGCTACAGCTCGGGAGGAAAGTTCACGTGCATGCCCTTACTCGAGACGAGGACTGACTCCCTGTGGAGACTCCAGAAGTACCCCCAAGTTCCATGTCAGCACTGGAAAGAATCCTCAGGTTCCGGCACCGACTACACAAGGTCTTAGGCCCTGCATCGACGGGAGAGGAATCCCGAGAGGCCCCCGAGCAACTCACATGGGGACTGTCCTTTCCTGAGGCCACCAGAGCGGATCCTTGAGGTCCCTGTCGTAGGATGAGAGCACCTGCATGCAACTTGAGAAAATACAGGAGGTTCTCCCTTCCAGGCGAGATGAGGCCCATTTCCGCTGAGGTGTCACAAGGCTAATCACTCCTAACCTCTGGAACTTCCAAAGGTCCTTCACACCCTTGCTGCAACTCAAGAAGATCCCCAACAAACCCGTCTCCACTCGAGAGGAAGCACGAGAGTCCCGCCCACATTCAGAGGAGCCCCGTTTCCACGTCATAGCTCGAGAGGAGGGATCCTTTCCCTCCGAGGTCGGGAAAGAATTCTCGGCATTCCCGTCGCATCTCAAGAGGGGACGCTTTACACAGGAAAGGCGTGAGGAACTCCAGGGTCGTTCCACCATTCCCAGAGTCCCCCAGATGTCTCAGGCCATTCCAGGGAAACCTGTTTTCCCTGCACTGCCTCGACTTTCAAGCCGAGGATCGTCTCACACGACGGTGGCACGTGGGACAGCCCTGTGGGAAAGCCTCGTGGGAAAGTCTCATGGGAAAGCCTCGAGGGAAAGCCACAGATCCCTTGATCCACGTGAAGGGAGCGTGACACTGCTGCTACAGCTCGGGAGGAAAGCGCACGTGCATGCCCCACTCGAGACGAGGAATGACTCCCCTGGGGAGACTCCAGAAGTACCCCAAGATCCATGTCAGCACTGGAGAGGAATCCTCAGGTTCCAGCACCGACTCCAAGCAAGGTCTTAGGCCCCGGCATCGACGGGAGAGGAATCCCGAGAGGCGCCCCCGAACAAATCCTGAGGCCACCAGAGAGAGGGTCCCTGAGGTCCCCGTCGTAAGTCGAGAGCACCTGCAGCAACTCGAGAAAATCCAGGAGGTTCTCCCTTCCAGCGAGATGAGGCCAATTCCCCTGACTGA
>NW_017217553.1:0-12461 GCF_001704415.2 Capra hircus | reverse complement strand
TGCTTCTTTAAACTTCAGGCTGAATCTCCACCTGGAGTGCGGGAGGCTCGCCAGGTCTACTTACTTGCCCTGGCTGTTAAGACCCGCACGAAAGGGAGCTTAAGGCGAGGCACCCTTAGATATTCAAGCGGGCGCCGGTGGCCCAATGTAGGTGGTGCAAATTCCTTGTCTGGAATTTTATTGGCCGTCCGCGTAAACCAAGCTATTCAGCCTTTTACTCCACTTAATCTTCTTACTACACTATAGTTTCCTAATCTAATCTTACATAATAAATAAACAAGTCTTTCCACGCCAAGGCCGTCCACCCTTCGAATTCCCTGGATCCACCGGGCTGGACCCCGGCATAAGGCCTTGAGTGGAGTCGGTGCCGGAACCTGAGGATTCCTCTCCAGTGCTGACATGGATGTTGGGGTACTTCCTGAGTCTCCCCAGGGGAGTCAGTCCTCGTCTCGAGTGGGGGAATGCACGTGCGCTTTCCTCCCGAGCTGTAGCAGCAGTGTCATGCTTCCCTTCGCGTGGATCAAGGATCTGTGGCTTTCCCACGAGGCTTTCCCACAGGCTGTCCCACGTGCCACCGTGGTGTGAGTCGATCCTCGGCTTGAAAGTCGAGTCAGTGCAGGGAAAACAGGTTTCCCTGGAATGGACTGAGACATCTGGGGACACTGGGAATGGTGGCACGACCCTGGATTTCCTCTCGCCTTTCCTGTGGAAAGCGCCTACTCTTGAGATGCGACGGAAACGCGGGAATTCTTTCCCGACCACGCAGGGGAAGGATCCCTCCTCTCTAGCTAGGAGGCGGAAACGGGCTCCTCTGGATGAGGGCGGGACTCTCGTGCTTCCTCTCGTGTGGAGACGGGTATGTCGGGGAACTTCTTGAGTTGCAGCAAGGGTGTGAGGACCCTTTGGAAGTTCCAGAAGTTAGGTGTGATTAGCCTCGAGACACCTCAGCGGAAATGGGCCTCATCTCGCCTGGAGGGGAGAACCTCCTGGATTTTCTCGAGTTGTGACAGGTGCTCTCGACTTACGACGGGGACCTCAGGGACCCGCTCTGGTGGCCTCAGGAAAGCCCAGTTCCATGCGAGTTGCTCGGGGCCTCTCGGGATTCCTCGCCCGTCGATGCGGGGCCTATGACCTTGTGTGGAGTCGCTGCGGAATCTGAGGATTCCTCTCCAGTGCTGACATGAATCTTGAGGTACTTCTGGAATCTCCCCAGGGAAGTCAGTCCTCGTCTCGAGTGGGGCATGCATGTGCGCTTTCCTACCGAGCTGTAGCCACTGTGTCACGATTCCCCTCGCATGAATCAAGGGATCTGTGGCTTTCACTCGAGGCTTTCCCAGAGGCTTTCCCTAGAGGCTTTCCCCACCGGGCTGTCCCACGTGCCACCGTGGTGTGAGTCGATCCTCGGCTTGAAAGTCGAGGCAGTGCAGGGAAAACAGGTTTCCCTGGAATGGACTGAGACATCTGGGGGACTCTGGGAATGGTGGCACGACCCTGGAGTTCCTCTCGCCTTTCCTGTGGAGAGCGCCTCCTCTTGAGATGCAACGGGAACGCCGGGAATTCTTTCCGACCACGCAGGGAAAGGATCCCTCCGGAGCAAGAGGTGAAACGGGGCTCCTCTGGATGTGGGCGGGACTCTCGTGCTTCCTCTCTAGTGGAGACGGGTATGTCGGCGAACATCTTGAGTTGCAGCAAGCGTGTGAAGTAGCCTTTGGAAGTTCCAGAGTTTAGGTGTGATTAGCCTCAGACGCCTCAGCGGAAATGGGCCTCATCTTGCCTGGAGGGGAGAACCTCCTGGATTTTCTCGAGTTGCGGCAGGTGCTCTCGACTTACGACGGGGACCTCAGGGACCCGCTCTGGTGGCCTCAGGAAAGACCAGTCCCCATGCGAGTTGCTCGGGGCCTCTCGGGATTCCTCTCCCGTAGATGCCGGGGCCTAAGATCTTGTGTGGAGCCGGTGCTGGAACCTGAGGATTCCTCTCCAGTGCTGACATGGATCTTGGGGTACTTCTGGAGCCTCCCAGGGGAGTCAGACCCTCGTCTCGAGTGGGGCATGCACGTGCGCTTTCCTTCCGAGCTGTAGCAGCAGTGTCGCGCTTCCCTTCGCGTGTATCAAGGGATCTGTGGCTTCCCTCCGCTTTCCTCGAGGCTTTCCCACGAGGCTTTCCACGAGGCTTTCCCAGAGCTGTCCCACGTGCCACCGTGGTGTGAGTCGATCCTCGGCTTGAAAATCGAGGCAGTGCAGGGAAAACAGGTTTCCCTGGAATGGACTGAGACATCTGGGGGACTCTGGAAATGTAGCACGACCTGGAGTTCCTCTCGCCTTTCCTGTGGAGAGCGCCTCCACTTGAGATGCGACGGGACCGCCGGGAATTCTTTCCCGACCACGCAGGGAAAGGATCCCTCCTCTCGATCTAGAAGGCGGAAACGGGGCTCCTGTCGATGTGGGCGGGACTCCCGTGCTTCCTCTCGAGTGGAGACGGGTATGTCGGGGAACTTCTTGAGTTGCAGCAAGGGTGTGAAGGACCCTTTGGAAGTTCCAGAAGTTAGGTGTGATTAGCCTCGAGACGCCTCAGCGGAAATGGGCCTCATCTCGCCTGGAGGGGAGAACCTCCTGGATATTCTCGAGTTGCAGCAGGTGCTCTCGACTTACGACGGGGACCTCAGGGACCCGCTCTGGTGGCCTCAGGAAAGGCCAGTCCGCATGCGAGTTGCTCGGGGCCTCTCGGGATTCCTCTCCGTCGATGCCGGGGCCTAAGACTGCCGGGAGCCAGTGTGAGGAAGCCCGCCCGTGACAAGGCTTATGAGGAAGGAAGCTGACATACGCAAGGCGTGCTCAGACTTCAGGGACCCCTCTGGAAATTTTAAGCATGTACCCCAACAAAAATCTGCCGGTTTTTTTGCTCTGCTTTTTCACTCTTCTGACCTTTTCTGGAAAAAGTCAATTCAGGGCGTTAGTCTTCTGCATTTGAAAGAGTGTTTCAATCCAAAAACCCTCTGATGGCTTTCTAGCCTGCCTGTAGGACTCGTACAGCTGCGCTTGTGATTGTTTGAGGCCTCCTGACCGCAGGAGGCACAGGAAGCTTAAAACATCCTAGGAATGCAGGAGCTTCCGAGGAGTCAAAATCTTTAGAATAGGACTGATTAAAAGTTTCATTTTTTGGGTCAATGCTTGCTGCCAAATTTTCATATCCTTTATTTTTAGATATAGTTGGTATATAGAAAAACAAGTAGTAGACCTGGTATTAGCAACATTAGATCTTTGAGTTAAGTACCTTCTTTGTTATAACCCACTGCACCTTTGTTCTATAGAGATGTAACTTTAATGCTTTAAGGAGATGCAGATTAAAGAAAAACACTTCAGGGGAAACAAAATTAACATTCATTAAGGAAGAGAGCCAAAAAGTGTTAACAAGCCTCTTGGCCAGAAGATAATGTAAATCACCTGAGACCTTTTGTATACAAAATGATATACAGAAAGAATCTGGGTTGCGAACACTACATAATTTTGTGTTATCCATTGATCTCCATGTTTTATCAAAAGTATAAAAGGCCTTCTGAACAATAAAGGAGGAGGCCAGGGGCCGGGGGCCAGTTTCTCGGACCAGCTTCTCGAACTAGTCTCTCAGCCTGGTTTCTTGGGACTCTGGCTCCCCCCGTGTCTTTCTCTCTCTTTCTTCTTCTCTACCTTTCCTTCTCTCTGCTCTTTACTTTAACTTCAGGCTGAATCTCCACCTGGAGTGCGGAGGCTCGCCAGGTCTACTTACTTGCCCTGGCTGTTAAGACCCGCACGAAAGGGAGCTTAAGGCGAGGCACCCTTAGATATTCAAGCGGGCGCCGGTGGCCCAACGTAGGTGGTGCAAATTCCTTGTCTGGAATTTTATTGGCCGTCCGCGTAAACCAAGCTATTCAGCCCTCTTACTCCACTTATCTTCTTACTACACTATAGTTTCCTAATCTAATCTTACATTAATAAATAAACAAGTCTTTCCACGCCAACCGTCCACGCTTCGAATTCCCTGGATCCACCGGGGCTGGACCCCGGCATAAGACCTTGAGTGGAGTCGGTGCCGGAACCTGAGGATTCCTCTCCAGTGCTGACATGGATGTTGGGGTACTTCCTGAGTCTCCCCAGGGGAGTCAGTCCTCGTGTCGAGGGGGGCATGCACGTGCGCTTTCCTCCCGAGCTGTAGCAGCAGTGTCACGCTTCCCTTCGCGTGGATCAAGGGATCTGTGGCTTTCCCACGAGGCTTTCCCACGAGGGCCACAGGGCCCACGTGCCACCGTGGTGTGAGTCGATCCTCGGCTTGAAAGTCGAGGCAGTGCAGGGAAAACAGGTTTCCCTGGAATGGACTGAGACATCTGGGGGACTCTGGGAATGGTGGCACGACCCTGGAGTTCCTCTCGCCTTTCCTGTGGAGAGCGCCTCCTCTTGAGATGCGATGGAACGCTGGGAATTCTTTCCCGACCACGCAGGGAAAGGATCTCCCCTCTCGAGCTAGGAGGCGGAAACGGGGCTCCTCTGGATGTGGGCGGGACTCTCGTGCTTCCTCTCGAGTGGAGACGGGTATGTCGGGAACTTCTTGAGTTGCAGCAAGGGTGTGAAGGACCCTTTGGAGATTCCAGAGGTTAGGTGTGATTAGCCTCGAGACGCTTCAGGGGAAATGGGCCTCATGCCTGGAGGGGAGAACCTCTTGGATTTTCTCGAGTTGCGGGCAGGTGCTCTCGACTTACGACGGGGACCTCAGGGACCCGCTCTGGTGGCCTCAGGAAAGCCAGTCCCCATGCGAGTTGCTCGGGGCCTCTCGGGATTCCTCGCCCGTCGATGCGGGGCCTAAGACCTTGTGTGGAGTCGCTGCCGGAACCTGAGGATTCCTCTCCAGTGCTGACATGGATCTTGGGTACTTCTGGAGTCTCCCCAGGGAAGTCAGTCCTCGTCTCGAGTGGGGGCATGCATGTGCGCTTTCCTACCGAGCTGTAGCCACAGTGTCACGATTCCCTTCGCGTGGATCATGGGTTCTGTGGCTTTCCAGAGCTTTCCCACGAGGCTTTCCCTCAGGCTTTCCCAGGGGCTGTCCCACGTGCCACCGTGGTGTGAGTCGATCCTCGGCTTGAAAGTCGAGGCAGTGCAGGGAAAACAGGTTTCCCTGGAATGGACTGAGACATCTGGGGGACTCTGGGAATGGTGGCACGACCCTGGAGTTCCTCTCGCCTTTCCTGTGGAGAGCGCCTCCTCTTGAGATGCGACGGGAACGCCGGGAATTCTTTCCCGACCACGCAGGGAAAGGATCCCTCCTCTCGAGCTAGGAGGGAAACGGGGCTCCTCTGGATGTGGGCGGGACTCTCGTGCTTCCTCTCGAGTGGAGACGGGTATGTCGGGGAACTTCTTGAGTTGCAGCAAGGGTGTGAAGGACCCTTTGGAAGTTCCAGATGTTAGGTGTGATTAGCCTCGAGACGCCTCAGCGGAAATGGGCCTCATCTCGCCTGGAGGGGAGAACCTCCTGGATTTTCTCGAGTTGCGGCAGGTGCTCTCGACTTACGACGGGGACCTCAGGGACCCGCTCTGGTGGCCTCAGGAAAGGCCAGTCCCCATGCGAGTTGCTCGGGGCCTCTCGGGATTCCTCTCCCGTCGATGCCGGGGCCTAAGACTTGTGTGGAGTCGGTGCCGGAACCTGAGGATTCCTCTCCAGTGCTGACATGGATCTTGGGGTACTTCTGGAGTCTCCCAGGGGAGTCAGTCCTCGTCTCGAGTGGGGGCATGCACGTGCGCTTTCCTCCCGAGCTGTAGCAGCAGTGTCACGCTTCCCTTCGCGTGATCAAGGGATCTGTGGCTTTCCCTCGAGGCTTTCCCACGAGGCTTTCCCACAGGGCTGTCCCACGTGCCACCGTGGTGTGAGTCGATCCTCGGCTTGAAAGTCGAGGCAGTGCAGGGAAAACAGGTTTCCCTGGAATGGACTGAGACATCTGGGGGACTCTGGGAATGGTGGCACGACCCTGGAGTTCCTCTCGCCTTTCCTGTGGAGAGCGCCTCCTCTTGAGATGCGACGGGAACGCCGGAATTCTTTCCCGACCACGCAGGGAAAGGATCCTCCTCTCGAGCTAGGAGGCGGAAACGGGGCTCCTCTGGATGTGGGCGGGACTCTCGTGCTTCCTCTCGAGTGGAGACGGGTATGTCGGGGAACTTCTTGAGTTGCAGCAAGGGTGTGAAGGACCCTTTGGAAGTTCCAGAGGTTAGGATGTGATTAGCCTCGAGACGCCTCAGCGGAAATGGGCCTCATCTCGCCTGGAGGGAGAACCTCCTGGATTTTCTCGAGTTGCGGCAGGTGCTCTCGACTTACGATGGGGACCTCAGGGACCCGCTCTGGTGGCCTCAGGAAAGCCAGTCCCCATGCAAGTTGCTCGGGGCCTCTCGGGATTCCTCTCCCGTCGATGCCGGGGCCTAAGACCTTGTGTGGAGTCGGTGCCGGAACCTGAGGATTCCTCTCCAGTGCTGACATGGATCTTGGGGTACTTCTGGAGTCTCTCCAGGGAGTCAGTCCTCGTCTCGAGTGGGGGCATGCACGTGCGCTTTCCTCCCGAGCTGTAGCAGCAGTGTCACGCTTCCCTTCGCGTGGATCAAGGGATCTGTGGCTTTCCCTCACGAGGCTTTCCCACGAGGCTTTCCCACAGGGCTGTCCCACATGCCACCGTGGTGTTAGTCGATCCTGGCTTGAAAGTCGAGGCTGTGCAGGGAAAACAGGTTTCCCTGGAATGGACTGAGACATCTGGGCGACTCTGGGAATGGTGGCACGACCCTGGAGTTCCTCTAACCTTTCTGTGGAGAGCGCCTCCTCTTGAGATGCGACGGGAACGCCTGGAATTCTTTCCCGAGCACGCAGGGAAAGGATCCCTCGAGCTCGAAACGGGGCTCCTCTGGATGTGGGCGGGACTCTCGTGCTTCCTCTCGAGTGGAGACGGGTATGTCGGGGAACTTCTTGAGTTGCAGCAAGGGTGTGAAGGACCCTTTGGAAGTTCCAGAGGTTAGTTGTGATTAGCCTCGAGACGCCTCAGCGGAAATGGGCCTCATCTCGCCTGGAGAGGAGAACCTCCTGGATTTTCTCGAGTTGCGGCAGGTGCTCTCGACTTTCCACGGGGACCTCAGGGACCCGCTCTGGTGGCCTCAGGAAAGGCCAGTCCCCATGCGAGTTGCTCAGGGGCCTCTCGGGATTCCTCTCCGGTCGATGCCGGGGCATAAGACCCTGTGTGGAGTCGGTGCCGGAACCTGAGGATTGCTCTCCAGTGCTGACATCGATCTTGGGGTACTTCTGGAGTCTCCCCAGGGGAGTCAGTCCTCGTCTCGAGTGGGGGCATGCACTGCGCTTTCCTCCCGAGCTGTAGCAGCAGTGTCACGCTTCCCGTCGCGTGGATCATGGGATCAGCGGCTTTCCCTCGAGGCTTTCCCATGAGGCTTTCCCACAGGGCTGTCCCACGTGCCACCGTGGTGTGAGTCGATCCTCGGTTTGAAAGTCGAGGCAGTGCAGGGAAAACAGGTTTCCCTGGAATGGACTGAGACATCTGCGGGACTCTGGGAATGGTCGCACGACCCTGGAGTTCCTCTCGCCTTTCCTGTGGAGAGTGCCTCCTCTTTAGATGCGACGGGAACGCCGGGAATTCTTTCCCGATCACGCAGGGAAAGGATCCCTCCTCTCCAGCTAGGAGGCGGAATCGGGGCTCCTGGATGTGGGCGGGACTCTCGTGCTTCCTCTCGAGTGGAGACGGGTATGTCGGGGAACTTCTTGAGTTGCAGCAAGGGTGTGAAGGACCCTTTGGAAGTTCCAGGTGTTAGATGTGATTAGCCTCGAGACGCCTCAGCGGAAATGGGCCTCATCTCGCCTGGAGGGGAGAACCTCCTGGATTTTCTCGAGTTGCGGCAGGTGCTCTCGACTACGACGGGGACCTCAGGGACCCGCTCTGGTGGCCTCAGGAAAGGCCAGTCCCCATCCGAGTTGCTCGGGGCCTCTCGGGATTCCTCTCCCGTCGATGCCGGGGCCTAAGATCTTGTGTGGAGTCGGTGCCGGAACCTGAGGATTCCTCTCCAGTGCTGACATGGATCTTGGGGTACTTCTGGAGTCTCCCCAGGGGAGTCAGTCCTCGTCTCGAGTGGGGGCATGCACGTGCGCTTTCCTCCCGAGCTGTAGCAGCAGTGTCGCGCTTCCCTTCGCGTGGATCAAGGGATCTGTGGCTTTCCCTCGAGGCTTTCCCACTAGGCTTTCCCACAGGGCTGTCCCACGTGCCACCGTGGTGTGAGTCGATCCTCGGCTTGAAAGTCGAGGCAGTGCAGGGAAAACAGGTTTCCCTGGAATGGACTGAGACATCTGGGGGACTCGGAATGGTGGCACGACCCTGGAGTTCCTCTCGCCTTTCCTGTGGAGAGCACCTCCTCTTGAGATGCGACGGAAACGCCTGGAATTCTTTCCCGACCACGCAGGGAAAGGATCCCTCCTCTCGAGCTAGGAGGGGAAACGGGGCTCCTCTGGATGTGGGCGGGACTCTCGTGCTTCCTCTCGAGTGGAGACGGGTATGTCGGGGAACTTCTTGAGTTGCAGCAAGGGTGTGAAGGACCCTTTGGAAGTTCCAGAGTTAGATGTGATTAGCCTCGAGACGCCTCAGCGGAAATGGGCCTCATCTCGCCTGGAGGGGAGAACCTCCTGGATTTTCTCGAGTTGCGGCAGGTGCTCTCGACTTACGATGGGGACCTCAGGGACCCGCTCTGGTGGCCTCAGGAAAGGCCAGTCCCCATGCGAGTTGCTCGGGGCCTCTCGGGATTCCTCTCCCGTCGATGCTGGGGCCTAAGACCTTGTGTGGAGTCGGTGCCGGAACCTGAGGATTCCTCTCCAGTGCTGACATGGATCTTGGGGTACTTCTGGAGTCTCCCCAGGGGAGTCAGTCCTCGTCTCGAGTGGGGGCATGCACGTGCGCTTTCCTCCCGAGCTGTAGCAGCAGTGTACGCTTCCCTTCGCGTGGATCAAGGGATCTGTGGCTTTCCCTCGAGGCTTTCCCACGAGGCTTTCCCACGAGGCTTTCCCACAGGGCTGTCCCACGTGCCACCGTGGTGTGAGTCGATCCTCGGCTTGAAAGTCGAGGCAGTGCAGGGAAAACAGGTTTCCCTGGAATGGACTGAGACATCTGGGGGACTCTGGGAATGGTGGCACGACCCTGGAGTTCCTCTCGCCTTTCCTGTGGAGAGCGCCTCCTCTTGAGATGCGACGGGAACGCCGGGAATTCTTTCCCGACCACGCAGGGAAAGGATCCCTCCTCTCGAGCTAGGAGGCGGAAACGGGGCTCCTCTGGATGTGGGCGGGACTCTCGTGTTTCCTCTCGAGTGGAGACGGGTATGTCGGGGAACTTCTTGAGTTGCAGCAAGGGTGTGAAGGACCCTTTGGAAGTTCCAGATTGTTAGGTGTGATTAGCCTCGAGACGCCTCAGCGGAAATGGGCCTCATCTCGCCTGGAGGGGAGAACCTCCTGGATTTTCTCGAGTTCGGCAGGTGCTCTCGACTTACGATGGGGACCTCAGGGACCCGCTCTGGTGGCCTCAGGAAAGGCCAGTCCCATGCGAGTTGCTCGGGGGCCTCTCGGGATTCCTCTCCTGTCGATGCCGGGGCCTAAGATCTTGTGTGGAGTCGGTGCCGGAACCTGAGGATTCCTCTCCAGTGCTGACATGGATCTTGCTGTACTTCTGGAGTCTCCCCAGGGGAGTCAGTCCTCGTCTCGAGTGGGGGCATGCACGTGCGCTTTCCTCCCGAGCTGTAGCAGCAGTGTCACGCTTCTCTTCGCGTGGATCAAGGGATCTGTGGCTTTCGCTCAAAGCTTTCCCACGAGGCTTTCCCAAAGGGCTGTCCACGTGCCACCGTGGTGTGAGTCGATCCTCGGCTTGAAAGTCGAGGCAGTGCAGGGAAAACAGGTTTCCCTGGAATGGACTGAGACATCTGGGGGACTCAGGGAATGGTGGCACGACCCTGGAGTTCCTCTCGCCTTTCCTGTGGAGAGCGCCTCCTCTTGAGATGCGACGGGAACGCCGGGAATTCTTTCCCGACCACGCAGGGAAAGGATCCCTCCTCTCGAGCTAGGAGGCGGAAACGGGCTCCTCTGGATGTGGGCAGGACTCTCGTGCTTCCTCTCGAGTGGAGACGGGTATGTCAGGGAACTTCTTGAGTTGCAGCAAGGGTGTGAAGGACCCTTTGGAAGTTCCAGAGGTTAGGTGTGATTAGCCTCGAGACGCCTCAGCGGAAATGGGCCTCATCTCGCCTGGAGGGGAGAACCTCCTGGATTTTCTCGAGTTGCGGCAGGTGCTCTCGACTTACGACAGAGACCTCAGGGACCCGCTCTGGTGACCTCAGGAAAGGCCAGTCCCCATGCGAGGTGCTAGGGGGCCTCTCAGGATTCCTCTCCCATCGATGCCGGGGCCTAAGACCTTGTGTGAAGTCGGGACCGGAACCTGAGGATTCCTCTCCAGTGCTGACATGGATCTTGGCGTACTTCTGGAGTCTCCCAAGTGGCGTCAGTCCTCGGCTCGAGTGGGGTCATGCACGTGCGCTTTCCTCCCGAGTGGTAGCAGCAGTGTCACGCTTCCCTTCTCGTGGATCAAGGAATCTGTGGCTTTCCCTGGAGTCTTTCCCATGAGGCTTTCCCACAGGGCTATTCCACTTGCCATCATGGTGTGAGTCGATCCTCGGCGTGAAAGTCGAACCAGTGCAGGGAAAACAGGAACCTCCTTCCCCACAGTAGGGGTACACTGTCCCCTTGGGCGGGTATCTCCAGGGCACTCGCGCTGGTGGTTTGCCCGCGGAGGTGCGGGCCTCAGGCTCCACGTGAGAAAAGCCCCAAATGGCATTAGCTGCCAGTCCAGACGCTGGCCCCTCAGGTCTCTGGCCGGAGCCTTGGGCTCCAGGCAACTCAAAGCCCTCGGTGGTGGCACTCTGTGACTGCTGTAGGGAAAGGACGCCAAGAGCCCACGGAGGAGTTGGGGAGGGGGCATGGGGGAAACGGAGGCGAGGACAGCGAGGGATCTAGGTGGAGGCGCTGGAGAGAGCGTCTGGTGTCCCGGAATGCCTCGGAGGAGCCAGCGGGGGACAGTCGAGGCCCAGGGACCTGTGGAATGTGAAAAGGCGGGAAATCCCAGAGCAAGGCAGGCTGGGAAAGGGGGCGTTGGTGGCCAATTCAAAGGGACCTTGGGGCGTTTCCTGGGCGGTGAGCTCCCTTGGCACTGCTGAGGGCCCCTGATTGATCCACCCGGGGTTGATCCCACCCCCCGCTGCGAGGGAGGGCCACAAACCAAAGCCCCCGAACTGCCCGCCCACCCCAACGGGGATCTTGGCGGTCCAGGGCACAGCCGTGCCCGGGAAAAGCCCACTCGCTCCACGGGACTCCGTCCAGGGTCTCTGCTTGGAAAGAGGCCAGGGGCGGCCCCCTCCATCTACCCACCCAAACCCTATTGACGTCAATGGTGGCGGAGACGCCTCCCGTTCTCCAGAGTCCTAAGCTGCTGGGTCCCCGCCCACTCGGCCAGCAGTCTGCAGCGTGCCCGTGTGCCTCTCCCACCATGGCTTCGTCTGGCTCCTCCAGCACCTCAAGCGGTACGTTTGCCCTCGGTCCCTGTGGTCGGATCACATCTCAGGGGATTTGCGGGTGGCCTGGGCAAGGGCTCTCGGCCAATGTGTTGACCCCCCTCCCACCCGAGAACGGCTGGGACCCATCGGCCAGGCCCGGGGTTCCGAGGCGTCAGGTGTGCCCAAATTCGGAGGGCGTGGCATCGTTCGTTCATCTTGCTCCTTTGGCACACACATGGCTTCTCCGTTCTCTTTTCTGGGAAGACAGTGTTGTTTCAGGGGGCGTGCTGCGGGGGGCGGGGGCCGGGGTTGGGGGTGGTGGGAGCGGGTGCTTTGCTGGGATGAGGCCCTTTATCCTCACATCTTCCTGTGGGAATGGGAGTCGGGGAGCTCTGTGGCCTTGCTGCCTTCAGTGGCTTCCTCTGCACAGGGGCCTAGTGGCTTCTGCCTTTTGTCAGGCGTTACGGGGTTTGGGCTTCGCTTTGGTGGCCTTGGCCTTTGCCTTGGCCTGGGCCTTGGCCTTGCCTTGGCGTTGCCTTGCCCTTGCCTTGGTCTTGGGCTTGGCCTTGCCCTGCCCTTGAACTTGACCTTGACCTTGACCTTGAACTTGACCTTGACCTTGACCTTGAACTTGAACTTGACCTTGACCTTGACTTGACCTTGAACTTGACTTGAAACTTGAACTTGAACTTGACTTGACCTTGAACTTGAACTTGAACTTGAACTTGAACTTGAACTTGACCTTGACCTTGAACTTGAACTTGAACTTGACTTGACTTGAACTTGAACTTGACCTTGACCTTGAACTTGAACTCAACTTGAACTTTGAACTTCAACTTGACTTGAAACTTGAACTTGACGCTTGACTTGAAACACTT
>NW_017217552.1:0-22834 GCF_001704415.2 Capra hircus | reverse complement strand
GAAAAACTAAAATAAAACACTAAATACAGTATTGCACATAGCAATCTCTGTTAAATGCCCCATTATATCATCGAAGCTCATACACACATGAAGGGACTGAAGGAGACAGGAAGATGGCAGAATAGCAACCAGAGAGCCACTACTGTGTCTGTGCACATCAACTACAGACTGAAAGGTAAGGACAGTATTTTACATAAATAGAAAACATTGAAGGGTTAATAGGGTAGCAGAGATGTGCCTGCAAACGGGTCTCTCTGCTTGGGCTGAATGTCCTTGCAAACGAGGCGTTCTGCCAAGAGCCTGGACAGAGCCTTGAGTTTAATGGTTCCTTGCAAACGAGGGAGCATTCCCTTCTTGTGATAAGAAGGAAAAGAGGGCTTTGGACAGACTCTGCAGTAGACAGGGATATCACTCCCCTTGCTGTACGATAACATGTATGCACCTGCGCTGTGCTGAAAAGGCTTATTTATGTAGTCTGGAATTCTTCCTTGGGGGCTTTATAATATTAAACAGCAAATTGTTTGCGCAGTTCTGTTCTTCCGGCTGGAGAGTGTATTGTCCGTCTCTTGTGTGTCTCTTGTGTTTTGTCTTTGTGTCATTTCACTCGCAACAAAACATAGTTACAATTCAGATTTTTTTTAAGTTGCCTCCATAATTGGTTTGCAATAGCAACAGATTCTCCCCTTTATTCATAGCCATACCCTAACACATATAATTTTTAAAAATCTATTAATGTTAGACAAAACCATCACAATGCTTCAGGAGTGACTTAAAGAAAACCCCAATAAAGTCACAATACTCAGGCAGGTGGATTTAATGAACAAGTCCTAGGTAGATATCAATCCATCTAAAGTAAGTAAGTAAGTAAGTAAGTAAAGTCGTTTAGTCGTGTCCGACTCTTTGCGACCCCGTGGACTGTAGCCTACCAGGCTCCTCCCTCCATGGGATTCTCCAGGCAAGAGTACTGGAGTGGGTTGCCATTTCCTTCTCCAAAAGTTACTCTTTTTTTTTTTTTTTTTTTTGCCAACAGTTAGTCACGTTTGGCAACTTTATGAGGATCATTTAAAAGCACTGAGAAGAGCAACGGTAAACTTTGCAGAGAGGCACAGCTTTGGTTTAACTGACCTTTGCTGCAGATTGGCTTTATGTAGGTCCTAAAAGAAATGGTTGATAAAGGGCTTCATTTAACTTAAAATTATGATTCTTGCCTATAGTAAATGATTTATAGAAAGGGTTTTCCTTTTACTATATTTTTTCCTATTCATTGTGTAATGAGTAAAAAAAAAAAAGTGATAATCTTCTTTCACAAATATGTAGTTACAGAGACCAACCCAAGAGCTGGGAAAGCCTTATCTATGTCACATATAAATGGTACCTCAATTTTAAAATAAAAAAAATTATATGTAGATGTAAAACTGATACAAACAAGTCACTAGAAATATTAACCATTAATTTAAATGCAGTGACGTGGAGTACTGGTCGTCAGGAGAAAGAGTGTTTCGTTGTGACAGGGAATATTCTCACAACAGTAAGTTGGAGGTTACCGTTTAGCATGTTCAGAATTAATGCAGATATTGCCTCTTACACATGCTGTTTTGGTCTATTGGTAAAATACCATAAACTTTTACAAAAAGAAAAGGTGTCACATTCTCCACTGGCCTACTGCTTTTGCATTTTTATATGAATACAGTGTAGAATTCAACAACCAGTAAACTGGAAAACATAAAGATTATGCAAGAAGCCAAGAAGAAAGGTGATCAAAATGATGAGCTTCCTTCCTGCCCTCAGGCGGGCTGAATTCTGTGAAAGCAGCTGCAGTGACTCATTTTTTGTTCTGCTTTTCATTGGTCAGGTTTTCATGCTTATTTTTGCTTTCTGAAATAAATGCACCAGGTAAGAGAAATAGTTAGAAGGACTAACTTTAAAGAAAGTATGAAGTTTAGAATAGCATTTTCATTTGGATCAAATTCTTTGAGAAAAGGTTAAAGACCCACAAGCTCATAAATGAGAAAAGATATAAGTAAAGTCTATTTATCTCTTAGAATTTTCACTAATGTTGAGGGGAAAAAAAGGTTAAAATTTTAGCTTCTAATCGATGTGAAAGAGTATCAGCTCACCTTTCTCATTTTCAATCTTATGTACAAACACATAAATATGAAAATTGAACGGAGGCTTCATCTCATTGTTAATGTGATTTAATTCTCTTCTATGACTCAGATGGTAAAGAATCTGCCCACAATGCTGGAGACCTGAGTTCAACCCCTGGGTCAGGAAGATCCCCTGGAGAATGGAATGGTGATGTATTCCACTATTCTTGCCTGGGGAATTCCATGGACAGAGGAGCTTGGCAGCCTATCGTCTATGGGGTCACAAAGAGTTGGACACAACTGGGCACTAACATACTTTCATCTCATTGTTAATGTGATTTAATTATTTTCTGTCCTTATAACAGCAAAATTGTGGTTGCTGCTGCTGCTGAGTTGTGTCAGTTGTATCCGACTCTTTGTGACCCCAGACCACAGCCCACCAGGCTCCCATCCCTGGGATTCTCCAGGCAAGAATACCGGAGTGTGTTGCCATTTCCTTCTCCAGTGCATGAAAGTGAAAAGTGAAAGTGAAGTCGCTCAGTCATGTCTGACTCTTCGCGACCCCATGGACTGTAGCTTACTACTGTAGCGACTTCACTTTCACTTTTCACTTTCATGACTGGAGAAGGAAATGGCAACCCACTCCAGTATTCTTGCCTGGAGAATCCTGGGGATGGGAGCCTGGTGGGCTGCAGTCTATGGGGTCACACAGAGTCAGACATGACTGACGTGACTTAGCAGCAGCAGCAACCACAATTATGCTGTTATAATTGTGGTTAGTAAATAACTATTCCTTCTCATTCTACACATGTACTTGAAGATTTACTTTCATCAAAAAGACAGAACATAAACCAAACCATAATATAATACTTGTTGTTCAATAAGATTTTGACACAGAGAAATGGAAGGGAAAATATCTTTTAAATGCAGATACAAGTTCTAACTTTTTCTAAATAAAGCTGTTTAATTGTGGCCCAATTTGGATAATTTGAATATCTTGCACTTACACTATATTAGACTAACTCAATTCAAAACGCTATTTTAAGGTCTAACCCAACTTTTCATTTAAAATAGCATTTACTAACTCTGTAGTCCCAAGTGATAATCCCTCAAACATTCAACAAAACATAAGACAGCATCACATGGACTCATCATGTCCACCAAACCCTTCCCTTCCTGGTGCACAACCTGGTGTTTTATCTTGAAGGGAAAAAATGAGCAAAGAGGGAACAGCTTGGCTTGTTACACTTGGCTGTGGGCTGACAGCTGCTGGTAACCCCCTGTGTGGCCTGAGCTCCTGGTCTGAGCAAAGAACAATGCTGCAACCTGGAACTCCCTGTGTTAGGCCCCAAGTGTACTCGTTGGATTACAACAGCTGTGCTGTGACCCATGTGTGATGAGGAGAGTGAAAGATGGCCCCCAACTCCACCCAGCAGCCCCCCCACATATATGCACCCCCTCAGTGGATCTGTCTTGATGGTTAGGCTTTGAATGCTGAACACCGAGATTCTTGTAGACTCTGGTACCTGATTACAGGCAGAAGGAAAAGCAGATTCTCTAAGTTGGAAGCTCACTATTTGTTCAAACTTAAGAGGAAGATTATTAAAATGTTATTAGGTGGATTTGTGTATTCTGACAAAGAGTGTTTAAAAGTCAGAGAAAACCACAAATCAAAAAACAGAATAAATACAATTCCAGTCATGTCTTAGTTTTATTTTATAGAGTGACTTTCCCTTTTTCTGTCTACAAACCTTTCAACATCTTTCACTCTAGGTGGGGAGAAAACACATGATATAAACAAAGACTTACAAAGATCACTACAGTGCATCTATAGTAGGTGAGCAAGTATCATGAAGGATTTGATTTATTAGAGAAAAATAATATCATATAGACAGGAATGTTACCTGATACTTGATTTAAAAACATAATAGAACTAGAGGTGAATTCATCCAGTGGCTCTTAACTTGGAATCAAAAGAAGGTTGAATGGAATAGGACAGAAGCACGTTTATATTTGTAGGCATACTAAAGGAGTCTTACACACAGGACAATAAAGAAATAGCCATCATATTCAGGTGAGGGTGCTGAGATTGGCTCCATTATATAAATGAGGATGGCACTACTACATAAATTAGAATCATTAATGAAATAAGCAGTATCATATAAGAATTCATATGTTTGTTTAAAATGATCTCAGATTCAGTTTCTACATTATGTTTCCTCAGGCCATGGAAATCTATACGATGAATACTTGGGACAGGTTTGTTTGTTTGTTTTTTAATTGAGCTTCATCAAGCATGGGAACCAGTCATTTGAAAACAGAAAATAGAGACTGAGCAGTAATGTTTGAACACATCTAGGATTTCCTTTTAAACACATACTTCAAGGAAAACAGTATTGAATTTACCAGAGGAACAATTAAAAGAGGACATCATTGGAAGGGAGGTTGCATAGCAAGTCTGGCTCTGCTGTCTGATGCTGGGGTAGCATCTGCTCACTTGGCCCCTTGTGTCCCTCAGGGAGGACAGGGGCTCAAGAATGCAGAACAGTATCACTACTAGGACTGCCCAGAGCTGCTGCAAAGATCCAAAAAGCTTCACTTTAAAAGTTCTTTAGAGGGCTTCCCTGGTGATCCAGTGGCTTCTCCCAATGCAGGGGCCTGGGTTCAATTTCTGGTCAGTGAACTAGATCCCATACACTGCAAGTAAGAGCTTGCATGCCACAGTTAAAGATCCCGTGTGTGACAACTAAGACCTAGTGCAGCTTTTTTTAAAAAGGCACTAAAAGTTCTTTATAAATGCTATAAAATGTTATGAATGATTGCTTCTACTATGCAAATAGTAAGAAATATGTGTATTAGTTGCTCAGTTGTGTCCGACTCTTTGTGACTCCAAGGACTATAGCCTTCCAAGTTCCTCTGTCCATGGAATTCTCTAGGCAAGAATACTGGAATAGGTTGCCATTCCTTTCTCCAAGGGATCTTCTCAACCCAGGGATTGAACCCAGATCTCCTGCATTGCAGACAGATTCTTTACTGCCTAAGCCACCAGTGAAGCCCAAGAAATATGTAGGCTGGAATTCTACTAATAGAAACAGGTGCCATTGAAAGAAAATAACCTACTAGGTTAATTTATTTTTATTATTGTGATTCTCCTTGGGAGTTAAAAATAGAGTACTTCTTGAGAAATTGACAAAGCTGTGATTTATCTTAATAAAAGACTTATGGAGATCTTGAAACCTGTTCCCTGAAAGAAATGAGTTATAAATATATTTCTTAAACCCGATGGCAAAGTTTCTAATGACAGAATTCATCTCCTATCCAGCTGAATGAATCCCTGTTTTTAAACAACAGAATGAAGCAAATCATTGAGTGCAGCAGCTATGAGATTACTGTTACAGCTCACAGAATGGCACGATGGATCAAAGTAAATCTCTCTCTCTCTCTCTTTTTTTTTTAAGCAGCTAGTGAAAATCCAGTAGATCCTCTCTTAAATTTACTTAGAATTCTTTAAGGCATTTTGTTAATTTTTTTAAATGTGCTTCACAAGTATTTAGACCCCAAAGCATCTTAATTTTCTTACTATCTTATTTTCTAAGTATCACAGAAAGCTCAGTCTAATACAAACATTTTAAGTTTTACACAGAAAACAACTGTGGCCATTCCTACAGCAGGAGGACTAGAGAGTGTGGTCAGGATGCCTGAGTCAACGCAGGACTGAGGGCCCTGAAACCCAGGTAAGATTCACAGGTGTGCACAGACGCCAAGGATGTTGCCCCAGCTCAGGGTTCAGGGCAGTTGTTCCTTAGAGGTTTCAAAGAGAAATCTTAGTTTTCCATACTTTCCTTAGAAGGGGAAATGGGGCTGAGAGCAAGGACTCTGTATAGAATAACCTGGGAGTGCTGCGGGGGATCCTGTTGCCCTAGGACTCCCCACTGAGACCAGGGCTCCTCCACCCTACTGGTTCAGGCTGTGGATATGAACATGACTGATGGGGCAAGTGGTTCCTGTCTTCCCAGACTCTTGGCTGCACACACGGCTGAGCCTGGAGCTGGGCCCTGGGTGCCAGATGGCCGAGAGGATTCCCAAAGTCAGGTGCAGAGGAATTTTGGAAAAGCAGCTCCCATGCCAGGTGGCTCTGTTTCAGGTCAGTTCCCCAGGATGTGCTTGCTTGGAAGCAGGAGATGCAGGCACTTGTGGGCAGCTCTCTGGGCAAGCCCATCTATCCTAAGCCTCCTAGCAAATGCTTCTCTCAAATGCCAGTTCTCTTTCAACAAAACTCTGACAAGACTTTCCCCCCACACTTTAGGCAGGAGAAAAAAAAAAGTGTCCCTGGAGGTGAGCTGGCAGAAGTAAGAGGAAAACTACTGAGGGAAGAGGGGATGGAAAGGCCCCAGTCCCCTCCTGCTCAGGCCTTCCTCTGGGCACTGGGGATAGCCCATGAGCTCCAAGTGCAAGCCTGCTGATAACCCCTTTCCCTTCTGCCTCACCCCTCAGTCAATGATTCCTAAAAAAATTTTAAACTGTGTAGGAAAAAGAAGTTCATTACATAACTAGATACTAAGTGAAACGGCATAGTGGTGATAACATTTCAAATAACAAAAGTGAACTACACGTCCAATTTGGAAAGGAGAAGGGAATAGGACCTCCTTCACAAAGGGCTTCCCTGATAGCTCAGTTGGTAAAGAATCCACTCACAATGCGGGAGACCTGGGTTTGATCCCTGGGTTGGGAAGATCCCCTGGAGAAGGGAAAGGCTATCCATGCCAGTATTCTGGTCTGGAGAATTCCATGGACTAGTCCATGGGGCCGCAAGGAGTCGAACACAACTGAGCGACTTTCACTTCACAAAGAGAGAAAGCAGCCTGGTGAACAAGGAAGAAACCAGGGCTTGGCATTTGAGTTTAACTTCCAGTGAGGCACTTGAGTTTAACTTCCAGTGAGGCACTTGAGTTTAACTTCCAGTGCGGATGGGGATGGGGGTCTGTGGATGGTGTGCAGAGATATAACTCTTGCAAGATTCATGATGATTCTTTCTAATATGGCTCTGCCCTTGATTAAGAGCATTCCTTTAATACTGTACCTTGTTAGTCAGTCTCCCAACAGAAACAAAAGCCATACATATGTTGCTGTTGTCATTCAGTTGAAAGGGAAGGGAGCCACTCCTCTAACACTGAGCAGTAATAATCCAGTCTAAGTGAGTGTCCCAGGAGCCAGGTTCGAGCATCAGGTCTGGAGCAGAGAAGAGTCTTCCAACCACAGGCTGAGAGCTGTGCTCTCCTCCACCACCAGCTTAGCAGAGTCACCTGGACTCTTCGGTCTAAAAAATAATGCTAGCTTTCCTTCTTTCTTGTCTCTCTGCTTTTGGTGATGCTGTTTTTTCAAAACCACTGGAAGTGATGAGAGAAGAGTTTTCATTTTCACATGGTTTGTTTTCGTTCACATTTTCTTTGCTTAGGTTGCTGACTAGAAGCTGCACTTCTTAGAATTAGCCTACCAAAGATGTCATCTGAAAAACATTTAGTTCCTTTTTAGTTTTCTATTGTCAGCCTATTAAGTTCAGTGAAAATATTTTAATCCGAAAGAGCGGGGAGGGGCTCTGGACGGAGGCTGGGCGGGGACGGGGGTGCGGCTCCAGGAGACAAGCAGGTATAGATGCCTAGTGGACTGAGTCCCGGCTCGCCCGCCCTGCTTTATAACCGCGATGATCACACACCCACACACCCACACAAATCCTGAAAATACAGTAGAAACAATCAACCACAATATTTCTTATGACTACAGGTGGAAAGAACTTAAGTGTTGTCAGGGACGTATTTCTGAATTTGAGTTGGATTTCTGAACTTTAACGCTAACAGTCTGACTTTGTGAGAAAAGCAACCACATCCGCGCCTCCATGGGTGATGACACAGTTAGAACAGCTCACAGCGACTTCGACTCTTCTGACTAGACTTTACAGGAACCTCAGAACTCTGAGGGACTGGCCTGTGGGGCCCGCCTCTGGATGCTGGGCTGGTGGAAGGCGCCTCTGTGCAGCCCACACCACATGCGCCACTCAGCACAGAGACACGTGAGGGGAGTCTGCCACTTAATTAACAAGACCCGCTCAACTTTGGGGATTATTCATAGTCCAGAGTCCAAGATCCCATGACAATTAGATAAATATGTTTTGTGCTTATGCTCTAAAAGCTGGCAAATCTATTTCTCTCATGAGTATAAAGCCAATAAGCAGAGATGATGTACATCAGCGTTTCCTGAAACTGTTATTGTGGAGAAAAGGTGGGTCCAAAGAGATGGATCGTTCTTCATAAGAAAACGCATTCAAGTTGTCAAGTTAATCCCCTAGATTCAGGATCTCTTTGATAACTGTCTAATGTCCTATAAATGTAGGCCATTATAATTCATGGATGAGCTACTGCAGGAAGAAACAGTTGTTTCTTAGGTTTGGAAAGGCTGTAGGTAAGGAAAGATGGGTCCAGAGGAGAAGGCTGTGTGCTTATTTCAAGGCAAAGGAAACAAAAATATCACACACACACACACACACACACACACACACACACACACACACACACACACACACGCATCTCAGAATAACCTCCTGAGGTAAATATCGTTGTTACCCAACTTTAACCATGAAGAAACTGAAACTTAAAATGGTCAAATTACTCACTTGGGGGTCAGAGTGAGTGGCAGATCCAGCCAGACACAGACAACATCTCCTCAGCCCAAGCTGTAAGCCTGGCCCTATATGGCCTCCTCACAAGGCAAACGCACAGGACGATGAAAAACACAGCCACCAAAATCTTCCTCTAGTCATTCACATGAACATAGTCATTCACACTTATGCATTTATCATATATTTACATTCATTATAGTAATTTATATTTATTATATTTGTTTTTATTTCTGTTTATTTAGAAGTATTTGATTCTCAAAGGCTGAATCTCCTAGAACTCAGAATATATAAAATGTGGCAGGTTAAAATAGTTTTTGATAAAAGAAAGTACCTAGAAAAATGGGTGCATGTGTTTTGCCAGATTCTGGAGACTCCAGGTTCAATATGTGGGTCTCCCACACTACAGGCAGATTCTTTACTCTCTGAGGACCAGGAAAGCTCGATCCTGGAGAGGAGTAGTCTAACCAGACAAATTCTGAACCATATTCAAGGAAACATATTAATGGAAACACAATGGTCTACTGTGTTCATTTTTGAAAAATGAAAGCATATAAGATCATCCAGAGGGGGAAAAAAAACCAAAAAACGAAAAACTACAACCACACTTTCTTGATTCTAATATATGGAAGAATTCTTGATGTGGCTGTCTACATAAGGGATGTGAACTGAGTTAGTAAAAAGGCAAAAATACAGAAGACAGAAACTTTTCCATTAGGCTTTTTGTTTGTTTACACAAATCTTCACTATACACAAACTAAATTTTAAGCTTTAACTCAGTGAAGGCATTTGTGAGGAGAGGCAAGTCAGCACACACTTGGAGTGTGTAGTGCCCTTGCTTTTTGGTGATATAACCTGACAGAGGGCTACAACTCTGAGAAACCTACAAGGACAGTGAGCACATTTCCCCTGTTATCTCAGATCATAGTGGTCTTACCCAAATGGCAGCCAGTAGGTGCTCAGAGTCTCTGACAAGTGTTGAAAATGCTGACATTCTGTGCTGCTGAACATGGGAGATGCATCTATTTTAGAGACTAGATGATTAAACAGTAAGGTTCACACTCCATTGTGTAAATAAGACCCTGAATTATATTCTGTCAAACAAGAGCATCTTCTTCTGTTCTTCCATAAGAAATTTACTATGGTATCAGAAAGTTGAGAAATCTGGAAGATGCCATTTTAGAACCTTTAAAAATCCTTGGATGATACATTTTAAACCTTCACTGAAAATAAGAATATTTGTATTCATAAACATGTTGGGACTTTTTAAAGCCCTGATAACATAGTTTTTCATGGTTAATTTAAAATCTCTCGGGACTTCCCTGGTGATCCAGGGGTTAAGAATCTGGCCTGTCAACGGAGGGAACATGGGTTTGGGAAGATATCACATGCCAATGAGCAATTAAGCCCATGCACCACAACTACTGAGCCCACAGGCTCTATAGCCTGTGAGCTACAACTACTGAAGCCTGCACACCCTGGAGCCTGTGCTCTGCAACAAGAAGCCACTGCAATGAGAAGCCCGCATATCACGGAAGAGTTGTCCCCGCTCACTACAACTAGAAAAAGACTGAGCACAGTAACCAAGACCCAGACCAGCCAAAAAACAAAACAAAGCAAAAGTCTCATTAAAAAAAAAAATAGCTTGCTTTTCTCACGGCTTTTGTAGTGTCACTGTTCAGTTGCTCAGTCATGCCCAACTCTTTGTGACCCCATGGACTACAGCACGCCAGGCTTCCCTGATCTTTACCACCTCCCGGAGTTGGCTCAAATTCATGTCCACTGAGTCAGGGATGCCATCCAGGCATCTCATCCTCTGTCATCTCCTTCTCCTCCTGCCTTCAATCTTCCCCACCATCAGGGTCTCTTCCAATGAGCTGGCTCTTCATATCAGGTGGCCAAAGTATTGGAGCTTCAGCTTCAACATCAGTCCTTCCAATGAATATTTAGGGTTTATTTTCTTTAGGATTGACTGGTTTGATCTCCTTGTGTCCAAGGAACTCTCAAGAGTCTTCTCTAGTATCACAGTTTGAAAGCATTAATTCTTCCATGCTCACCCTTCTTTATGGTCCAACTCTCACATCCATACATGTCTAGTGAAGAAAACCATAGCTTTGACTATACAGACTTTTGTCGGCAAAGTGATATCTCTGCTTTTTAATACACTGCCTAGGTTTGTCATAGCTTTTCTTCCAATGAGCAAGTGTCTTTTAATTTATGGCTACAGTCACCATCTGCCATTGATTTTGGAGCCCAATAAAATTGGAATTCTCCAGGCAAGAATACTGGAGTGAGTAGCCACTCCCTTCTCCAGGGGATCTTCCTGACCCAGGGATGGAACCCAGGTCTCCTGCATTACATGCAGATTCTTTACTGTTTGAGCCACAAGGGAAGCCCCCAAGGACTATTAGGCATAGACACAGACTATAGACTATTAGACTAGAGACACAGAGAGTTTATCACGTTTCCTCCCGTGACACTCAAAAGAGTACAGCAGAGCTATTTACACCACAATGGCTTGGAAATCACGTGCGAGAAAGATGTGGGTGATACAAGGCAGGAGCACCTGTAGAAAAACATACATATTAAGGGAGAACAAAACCACAGTTTTTTCCTCTACTGGATTATTCCTTTCAGGCTAAAAATATGCTGTTGATTCCTCCATTAAAAAAAAATCATTCACTCTTTCCCCCTCCAGCAAGACCTTCTTTCTCTTCTGACCTCCGAGTGTACTGGCTCTTCCAGAAAGCTACCCATCATCCTCTTCTCCTGCGCCCATCTAACCAGGCATTGGTTACTGGCTACCTAATGGTGCCTGCCCCTTGTGAAGATACCAATTCCTCCTGCTCCTGCAAGCACCACAGCATGTCATATGGCTCTGGTTTACACCCTTCTTCTGGAAGCCTCTTCCACGTGGTCCACGAAGCTCCACGATCTGGCCCAATACCCCTCTGCGCAGTCATCTTCCACCTCTTTCCTCCTGCTCACTGTGTTCAGGATGCTCACTGCATCTGCCTCCCTCCAGGCTTTGCACTTGCCACTCTCCCTGTATGGAATGTCCTATCTCCATAGCCCCTGCTTTATTCCTTCACTTCCTTCAAGTCCCTGCTTACCTGTCACAGAATACTGTCTGACAGGTGCACTTATGCTGCTGTACCTCCTTTAACTCTCTCTTCCCTTCGCCCTGAGTCCCCAAAGGATAGAGCAGGCCTCTTTTCCTCACTGAGCACTAACACAGGACACCTTCATTCCCCTCTGAGCCTTAGTTTTCATGTTGTCAAGTGTAACCTATGGACAACACGATGGCTCATTATGGGGAGAGTGTCACCTTCCCTTTGAGTAAATGCAGAGTGGCCAGGGCTTGGTGGGGGAGGTGAGGAGAAAGCTGGTGGATTATCCAGAGAATGTCAACATTGCTCAGTAAGATAAAATGGCAGATGAAACTGATTAAAGTTTTCAAACTTAGAAAGATACTCAAAGTATCGGGGATCCTGGGTGTTTATTACTGATTTTAATAAACAAACAAACAAAACACCCAGAAGCAAAATAAATCAAAATACAATGAAATAAAATAAAATGCTCATGGGCTTCACATAAGACAACATTCAGAAAGAGCAAGCATGAGTTGGTGCAGTCACCATGGAGAACAGTATGGAGATTCCTCAGAAAAACAGAGGTACCAGAAGATCCAGCAATCCCACTACTCGGCATAGATTCAGAGAAAACTGTAATTCAAAGAGATACATGCACTCCAATGTGCACCACAACAGCAACAACTACTTACAATAATCCAGACATGGAAACATGCTAAATGCTCCCAGACAGATGAATGGGCATATGTGGCACATATATATTTGATAAAATGGAGTTTTACCATTCTCTAGGTCCATCTAGGAACATGGATGGGTGAATCCAGGGATGGGTGAATCCATACTAAGTGAAGTAAGTCAGATGAAGGAAAGACAAATATCATATGATATCATTTATATGTGGAATCTAAAATAAGACACAAATGAACTTATATATGAAACAGAAATAGATTTATATAGAGAACAGACTTGTGGTTGTCAAGAAGAGGGGGCTGAAGGAGGTATGGCATGGGAGGTTGGGACTAGCAGATGCAAACTATTATATAAAGAGTGGAACAAACAACAAGGTCCTACCGTATAGCACAGAGAACTGTATAGCACTGCGAGTATATATCTCAATATCCTGAGATAAATCATAATGGACATATGTATGACTGAATTACTTTGCTGTACAGCAGAAATTAGTACATTATAAATCAACTATACTTCAATTTAAAACTTAAAAAATAAAAAAAGAGGAAACAGACAAAAGCATCAGAATTTGAGATTGAAAAGGAATTATAATATGCAGATGAGAAATATTATGCATGTGGAATAACTTTGACGATGATGATGACAACCATGGTGCTAATGATCTAAAGGTGTTTTTAAGGAGGAACAAATTATAAACAAGAGCTTTCCACAGAAACTAAGGAGCCTGGACTGGAGGACACCTATTTGCCATGACGGCTGTTCTTCTGGAGAGCTGAGTAGACTAGATCCCCGACATGCACGTCTCCACTCAAGAGGAAGCACGGGGGTCCCTCTCACATCCAGAGGAGACACATTTCCGCCTCGTAGCTCGAGATGAGGGATCCTTTCCCTGCTTCGTCGGGAAAGAATTCCCAGCATTCCCGTCGAATCTCAAGAGGAGGCGCTCTCCACAGGAAAGGCGAGGGGAACTCCAGGGTCCTGCCACCATTCCAAGAGTCCCCCAGATATCTCAGTCCATTCCAGAGGAAGCTGTTTTCCCTGCACTGCCTCGACTTTCATGCCGAGGATCGACTCACAACACGGTGGCACGTGGGAGAGCCCTGTGGGAAAGCCTCTTGGGAAAGCCTCCAGGGAAAGCCACAGATCCCTTGAGCCACATGACGGGAAGTGTGACACTGCAGCTACAGCTAGGGAGGAAAGTCCACGTGCATGCCCCCACTCGAGACGAGGACTGACTCCCCTGTGGAGACTCCAGAATTACCCCAAGATCCATGTTAGCACAGGAGAACAATCCTCAGGTTCCGGCCCGACTCAACACAAGGACTAAGGCCCCGGCATCGAAGGGAGAGGAATCCCGAGAGGCCCCCGAGCAACTCGCATGGGGACTGCCCTTTCCAGAGGCTGGCCAGAGCAGGGTCGCTGAGGTCCCCGTCGTAACTCCAGAGCACCTGCCGCAACTCGGGAAAATCCAGAAAGGTTCTCGCCACCAGGGGAGATGAGGCCCATTTCCGCTGAGGCGTCTCGAGGCTAATCACATCTGAACCTGTGGAAATCGAAAGGGTCCTTCACACCCTTGCTGCAACTCAAGAAGTTTCCCCGACATACCCGAACTCCACTCGAGAGGAAGCACAGGGGTCCCGCCCACATCCAGAGGAGCCCCGTTTCTGCCTCGTAGCTCGAAATGAGGGATCAATTCCCTGCTTCGCCGGAAAGAATGCCCGGCATTCCTGTCGCATCTCAATGGGAGGCACTCTCACAAGGAAAGGGCGAGAGGAACTCCAGGGTCGTGCCACAATTCCAAGAGTTCCCCAGATGCCTCAGTTCATTCCAGAGGAACCTGTTTTCCCTGCACTGCCTCGATTTTCACGCAGAGGATCAGCTCAGACCACGGTGGCACGTGGGACAGCCCTGTGGGAAAGCCTCGTCGGAAAGCCTCGAGGAAAAGTCACAGATCCCTTGATCCACGCGACGGGAGGCGTGACACTGCTGCTACAGGCCGGGAGGAAAGCGCACGTGCATGCCCCCACACAAGACGAGGAATGGCTCCCTTGTGGAGACTCCAGAAGTCCCAAGATCCATGTCAGCACTGGGCCCCTATTTCAAGTTACTCCCTTAATGGCCCGGGAAATCCAGAAAAGCCCCCTAGCAATTCGATAGGGACTGGCCTTTCCACAGGCCACCAGAGCAGTGTCCATGAGGTCCTCGTCATGACTCGAGAGGACCTGCCGCAAATCGAGAATATCCAGGAGGTTCTCAACTCCAGGCGAGATGAGCCCATTCCGGCTAAGGCTTCTCGAGGCTAATCACACATAACCTCTGGAACTTTCAAAAAGGGTACTTCACACCCTTGCTACAAATCAAGAAGTTCCTCGACATACCCGTCTCCACTCGAGAGGAAGCACGAGGGTCCCGCCCACATCCAGAGGAGCCCCGTTTCCGCCTCATAGCTCGAGAGGAGGGATCCTTTCCCTGCGTGGTCGGGAAAGAATTCCCGGCGTTCCCGTCGCATCTCCAGTAGAGGTGCTCTCAACAGGAAACGAGAGAGGAATTCCAGGGTCATGCCACCATACCAAGAGTTCACCAGATGTCTCAGTCCATGCCAGAGGAACCTGTTTTCCCTGCACTGCCTCGACTTTCATGCCGAGGAGCGACTCTCACAACGGTGGCCCGTCGGACAGCCCTGTGAGAACCCTAACTCCTGGGAAAGCCACCTGTGGCATGACGCTGGAGTTCCTCTCGACTTTACTGTTGAGAGTGCCTCCTCTTGAGATGTGGCCGGAAAGCCTGGAATTCTTTCGCGACCAAGCAGGGAAAGGATCCCTCATCTCGAACTACGAGGCCGAAAGGGGGCTCCTCTGGATGTGGGCAGGACTCTCGTGCTTCCTCTCGAGTGGAGACGGGTATGTCGGGGAAATTCTTGAGTTGAAGCAAGGGTGTGAAGGACCCTTTGAAAGTTCCAGACGTTAGGTGTGTTTAGCCTCGAGAAGCCTCAGCGGAAATGGGCCTCATCTCGCCTGGAGGGGAGAACCTCCTGGATTTTCTCGAGTTACAGCAGGTACTCTCGACTTACGACGGGGACATCAGGGAACCTCTCTGGTGGCCACAGGACAGGCCAGTCCCCATGTGAGTTGTTAGGGGGATTTTCAAGATTCCTCTCCCGTCGATGCCGGGGCCTAAGACCTAGTGTGGAGTCCGGGCCGGAACCTAAGGATTACTCTCCAGTGCTGAAATGGATCTTGGGATACTTCTGGAGTTTCCACTGGGGAGTCGATTCTCTTCTTGGGTGGGGGCATGCACGTGCACTTTCCTCCCGAGCTGTACCAGCAGTGTCAGGCTTCCCGTTGCGTGGATCAAGGGATCTGTGGCTTTCCCTTGAGGATTTCCCAAGAGGATTTACCACGAGGCTTTCCAACTAGGCTTTCGCACAGGGATATCCCACGTGCAACCGTGCTGTGAGTCGAATCGATCCTCGGCTTGAAAGTCGGGCAGTGCAGGGAAAACAGGTTTCCCTGGAATGGACTGACATATCTGGGGGACTCTGGGAATGGTGGCACGACCCTGGAGTTCCTCTCGGCTTTCCTGTGGAGAGCATCTCCTCATGAGATGCGTCGGGAACTCCGGGAATTCTTTCCCGACCACGCAGGGAAAGGATCCATCCTCTCGAGCTATGAGGTGGAAACGGGGCTCCTCTGGATGTGGGCGGGACTCTCGTGCTTCCTCTCGAGTGGAGACGGGTGTGTCGGGGAACTTCTTGAGTTGCAGCAAGGGTGTGAAGGACCCATTGGAAGTTCCAGAGGTTAGGTGTGATTTGCCTGGAGACGCCTCAGCAGAAATGGGCCTCATCTCGCCTGGAGGGGAGAACCTCCTGGATTGTCTCGAGTTGTGGCAGGTGCTCTCGACTTACGACGGGGACTTCAGGGACCCGCTCTGGTGGCCTCAGGAAATGCCAGTCCCCAAGCGAGTTGCTCGGGGGCCTCTCGGGATTCCTCTCCCGTCGATGCCGGGGCCTAAGACCTTGTGAGGAGTCAGTGCCGGAACCTGAGGATTCCTCTCCAGTGCTGACATGGATCTTGGGGTACTTCTGGAGTCTCCCCATGGGAGTCAGACCTCATCTCGAGTGGGGGCATTCACGTGCGCTTTCCTCCCGAGCTGTAGCAACAGTGTCACGCTTCCCTTCACGTGGATCAAGGGGTCAGTGGCTTTCCCTCGAGGCTTTCCCACGAGGCTTTCCCACGACGCTTTCCCAAAGGGCTGTCCCACGTGCCACCGTGGTGTGAGTCTCTCCTCGGTTTGAAAGTCGAGGCAGTGCAGGGAAAACAGGTTTCCCTGGAATGGACTGAGACATCTGGGGGCCTTGGGAATGGTGGCACGACCCTGGAGTTCCTCTCGCGTTTCCTGTGGAGAGCGCCTCCTCTTGAGATGCGATGGCATCGCCGGGAATTCTTTCCCGACCACGCAGGGATAGGATCTCTCTTCTCGAGCTATGAGGCCGAAATGGGGTTCCTCCGGATGTGTGCGGGACTCTCGTGCTTCCTCTCGAGTGGACACGGGTATCTCGGGGAACTTCTTGAGTTGCAGCAAGGGTGTGAAGGACCCTTTGGAAGTTCCAGAGGTTAGGTGTGATTAGCCTCGAGACGCCTCAGCGGAAATGGGTGTCATCTCGCCTGGAGGGGAGAACCTCCTGCATTTTCTCGAGTTGCGGCAGGCGCTCTCGACTTACATCGGGGACCACAGGGACCCGCTCTGGTGGCCTCAGGAAAGGCCAGTCCCCATGCGAGTTGCTCGGAGGCCTCTCGGGATTCCTCTCCCGTCGATGCCGGGGCCTAAGACCTTGTGTGGAGTCGGTGCCGGAACCTGAGGATTCCTCTCCAGTCCTGACATGGATGTTGGGGTACTTCTGGAGTCTCCCCAGGGGAGTCAGTCCTCGTCTCGATTCGGGGCATGCACGTGCGCTTTCCTCCCGAGCTGTAGCAGCAGTGTCACAATTCCCGTCGAGTGGATCAGGGGATCAATGGCTTTCCCTCAAGGCTTTCCCTCGAGGCTTTCCCACGAGGCTTCCCACAGGGCTGTCCCACGTGCCACCGTGGTGTGAGTCGATCCTCGGCTTGAAAGTCTAGGCACAGAGAGGGAAAGATGGCGGACGAATAGGACGGGAAGATCACTTTCTCCCTCACAAATTCCTCAAAAGAACATTTCAACGCCGAGCAAACTCCACAAAACAACTTCTGTAGGCTGGCATAGGACATCAGGCAACCAGAAAAGCAGACCATTGTCTTCAAAAACAGATATTTAATCTTTGCTCTTAGATTTTTGTTGTCAATTTTGTTCATTTAAAAACCCAAACTTCACTACCCAAGTTTACCTGAGAGCGAGATTACTGGCTTGACCACTCTCTCCTCCTCTGGACTCTCCTTTTTCTCCACCAGGTGGCCTCTCTCTCTTTTCTCCCCCATCTCTTCTCTATCCAACTCTGTGAATCTCTGTGTGTTCCAGACGGTAGAGAACACCTAAGGAACTGGTTACTGGCAGGATTTGTCTCTCTCCTACTCATTCCTCTCTCTTATCCTCCTGGTAACCTCTGTCTACTTCCTCCCTCTCCTCTTCCCCGTATAACTCTGTAAATACCTCTGAGCGGTCCAGACTATAGAGCACACATATGGAAATGACTACTGGCTAGCTTGCTCTCTCCTCTCTTGATCTCACCGCATCTCATTCCAGTCACCTCTAACTACCCCCTCCATCTTCTCTTCTCCTTGTAACTCAGTGAACCTCTCTGAGTGTCCCTCAATGTGGAGAAACTTTTCATCTTTAACCTAGATATTTTATCATTGGTGCTGTATAGATGGAGAAGTCTAGAGGCTACTGTAAAAATAAAACTGAAAACCAGAAGCAGGAAGCTTAAATCCAAAGCCTGAAAACATTAGAGAACTCTTGAATTCAGGGAACATTAAGCAATAGGAGCTCATCAAATGCCTTCATACCTACACCGAAACCAAGCTCCACCCAAGGGCCAACAAGTTCCAAAACAAGACATACCACGCAAATTCTCCAGCAACACAGGAACACTCCCCTGAGCTTCAATATACAGGCAGCTCAAAATTATCCCAAAACCTTTGATGTCTCATAACCCATTACGGGTCACTCCACTGCACTCCAGAGAGAAGAAACCCAGCTCCACCCACCAAAACTCCAACACAAGCCTCCCTAACCAGGAAACCTTGACAAGCCACTGATAGAACCCCACCCAAAGTGAGGAAGCTCCATAATAAAGAGAACTCCACAAATTACCAGAATATAAAAAGGCCACCCCAAACGCAGCAATATAACCAAGATGAAGAGACAGAGGAACACTCAGCAGGTAAAGGAACAGGAGAGTTGCCCACCAAACCAAACAAAAGAGGAAGAAGTAGGGAATCTACCGGAGAAGGAATTCCGAATATTGATAGTGAAAATGATCCAAAATCTTGAAATCAAAATGGAAACACAGATAAATAGCCTAGAGACAAGGATTGAGAAGATGCAAGAAAGGTTTAACAAGGACCTAGAAGAAATAAAAAAGAGTCAAAATATAATGAATAACGCAATAAATGAGACCAAAAACACTCTGGAGGCAACAAATAGTAGAATAATGGAGGCAGAAGATAGGATTAGTGAAATAGAAGATAGAATGGTAGAAATAAATGAATCAGAGAGGAAACAAGAAAAACCAATTAAAAGAAACGAGGACAATCTCAGAGACCTCCAGGACAATATGAAACGCTCCAACATTCGAATTATAGGAGTCCCAGAAGAAGAAGACAGAAAGAAAGATCATGAGAAAATCCTTGAGGAGATAATAGTTGAAAACTTCCCTAAAATGGGGAAGAAAATAATCACCCAAGTCCAAGAAACACAGAGAGTTCCAAATAGGATAAACCCAAGGCGAAACACCCCAAGACACATATTAATCAAATTAACAAAGATCAAACACAAAGAACAAATATTAAAAGCAGCAAGGGAAAAACAACAAAAATAACACACAAGGGGATTCCCATAAGGATAACAGCTGATCTTTCAATAGAAACTCTTCAGGCCAGGAGGGAATGGCAAGACATACTTAAAGTGATGAAAGACAATAACCTACAGCCCAGATTACTGTATCCAGCAAGGATCTCATTCAAATACGAAGGAGAAATCAAAAGCTTTACAGACAAGCAAAAGCTGAGAGAATTCAGCACCACCAAACCAGCTCTCCAACAAATTCTAAAGGATATCCTCTAGACAGGAAACACGAAAAGGGTGTATAAACCCGAGCCCAAAACAATAAAGTAAATGGTAACGGGATCATACTTATCAATAATCACCTTAAACGTAAATGGGTTGAACGCCCCAACCAAAAGACAAAGACTGGCCGAATGGATACAAAAACAAGACTCCTCTATATGCTGCTTACAAGAGACCCACCTCAAAACAAGGGACACATACAGACTGAAAGTGAAGGGATGGAAAAAGATATACCACGCAAACAGAGACCAAAAGAAAGCAGGAGTGGCAATACTCATATCCGATAAAATAGACTTTAAAACAAAGGCTGTGAAAAGAGACAAAGAAGGCCACTACATAATGATCAAAGGAACAATCCAAGAAGAAGATATAACAATTATAAATATATATGCACCCAATATAGGAGCACCGCAATATGTAAGAGAAATGCTAACAAGTATGAAAGGGGAAATCAACAATAACACAATAATAGTGGGAGACTTTAATACCCCACTCACACCTATGGACAGATCAACTAAACAGAAAATTAACAAAGAAACGCAAACTTTAAATGATACATTAGATCAGTTAGACCTAATTGATATCTATAGGACATTTCACCCCAAAACAATGAATTTCACCTTTTTTTCAAGTGCTCATGGAACCTTCTCCAGGATAGATCACATCCTGGGCCATAAATCTAAACTTGATAAATTCAAAAAACTCGAAATCATTCCAAGCAGGGGTGATTAATGCATTAAGATTAGATCTCAATTACAGGAGAAAAACTATTAAAAATTCCAACACATGGAGGTTGAACAACACACTTCTGAATAACCAACAAATCACAGAAGAAATCAAAAAAGAAATCAAAATATGCATAGAAACTAATGAAAATGAAAACACAACAACCCAAAACCTGTGGGACACTATAAAAGCAGTGCTAAGAGGAAAGTTCATAGCAATACAGGCATACCTCAAGAAACAAGAAAAAAGTCAAATAAATAACCCAACTCTACAACTAAAGCAACTAGAAAAGGAAGAGTTGGAGAACCCCAGAGTTAGTAGAAGGAAAGAAATCTTAAAAATTAGGGCAGAAATAAATGCAAAAGAAACAAAAGAGACCATAGCAAAAATCAACAAAGCCAAAAGCTGGTTCTTTGAAAGGATAAATAAAATTGACAAACCATTAGCCAGACTCATCAAGAAGCAGAGAGAGAGAAAAATCAAATCAATAAAATTAGAAATGAAAATGGAGAGATCACAACAGACAACACAGAAATACAAAGGATCATAAGAGACTACTATCAGCAATTGTATGCCAATAAAATGGACAATGTGGAAGAAATGGACAAATTCTTAGAAAAGTACAATTTTCCAAAACTGAACCAGGAAGAAATAGAAAATCTTAACAGACCCATCACAAGCACGGAAATTGAAACTGTAATCAGAAATCTTCCAGCAAACAAAAGCCCAGGTCCAGATGGCTTCACAGCTGAGTTCTACCAAAAATTTCGAGAAGAGCTAACACCTATCCTCCTCAAACTCTTCCAGAAAATTGCAGAGGAAGGTAAACTTCCAAACTCATTCTATGAGGCCACCATCACCCTAATACCAAAACCTGACAAAGATGTCACAAAAAAAGAAAACTACAGGCCAATATCACTGATGAACATAGATGCAAAAATCCTCAACAAAATTCTAGCAATCAGAATCCAACAACACATTAAAAAGATCATACACCATGACCAAGTGGGCTTTATCCCAGAGATGCAAGGATTCTTCAATATCCGTAAATCAATCAATGTAATTCACCACATTAACAAATTGAAAAATAAAAACCATATGATTATCTCAATAGATGCAGAGAAGGCCTTTGACAAAATTCAACATCCATTTATGATAAAAACTCTCCAGAAAGCAGGAATAGAAGGAACATACCTCAACATAATAAAAGCTATCTATGACAAACCCACAGCAAACATTATCCTCAATGGTGAAAAATTGAAAGCATTTCCGCTAAAGTCAGGAACAAGACAAGGGTGTCCACTTTCACCGCTACTATTCAACATAGTTCTGGAAGTTTTGGCCACAGCAATTAGAGCAGAAAAAGAAATAAAAGGAATCCAAATTGGAAAAGAAGAAGTAAAACTCTCACTGTTTGCACATGACATGATCCTCTACATGGAAAACCCTAAAGACTCCACCAGAAAATTACTAGAGCTAATCAATGAATATAGTAAAGTTGCAGGATATAAAATCAACACACAGAAATCCCTTGCATTCCTATACACGAATAATGAGAAAGTAGAAAAAGAAATTAAGGAAACAATTCCATTCACCATTGCAACGAAAAGAATAAAATACTTAGGAATATATCTACCTAAAGAAACTAAAGACCTATATATAGAAAACTATAAAACACTGATGAAAGAAATCAAAGAGGACACTAATAGATGGAGAAATATACCATGTTCATGGATCGGAAGAATCAATATAGTGAAAATGAGTATACTACCCAAAGCAATTTACAAATTCAATGCAATCCCTATCAAGCTACCAGCCACATTTTTCACAGAACTAGAACAAATAATTTCAAGATTTGTATGGAAACACAAAAAACCTCGAATAGCCAAAGCAATCTTGAGAAAGAAGAATGGAACTGGAGGAATCAACTTACCTGACTTCAGGATCTACTACAAAGCCACAGTCATCAAGACAGTATGGTACTGGCACAAAGACAGACATATAGATCAATGGAACAAAATAGAAAGCCCAGAGATAAATCCACACACATATGGACACCTTATCTTTGACAAAGGAGGCAAGAATATACAATGGAGTAAAGACAATCTCTTTAACAAGTGGTGCTGGGAAAACTGGTCAACCACTTGTAAAAGAATGAAACTAGATCACTTTCTAACACCGCACACAAAAATAAACTCAAAATGGATTAAAGATCTAAATGTAAGACCAGAAACTATAAACTCCTAGAGGAGAACATAGGCAAAACACTCTCCGACATAAATCACAAGAGGATCCATCCCACCTAA
>NW_017217551.1:0-12461 GCF_001704415.2 Capra hircus | reverse complement strand
ATGGCTCAGCAGAAATGGCCTCATCTCGCCTGGAGGGAAGAACCACCTGGATTTTCTCCAGTTGAGGCAGGTGCTCACAACTTACGACCGGGGACATCAGGGACCTGCTCTGGTGCCTCAGGAAAGACCAGTCCCCATGCGAATTGCTCGGGGCCTCTCGGGATTCCTCTCCCTTCGATGCCGGGGCCTAAGACCTTGTGTGGAGATGGTGCCAGAACCTGAGGATTCCTCTCCAGTGCTGACATGGATCTTGGGGTACTTCTGGAGTCTCCCCAGGGGAGTCAGTCCTTGTCTCGAGTGGGGCATGCACGTGCGCTTTCCTCCCGAGCTGTAGCAGCAGTGTCATGCTTCCCTTCGCGTGATCAATGGATCTGTGGCTTTCCCTCGAGGCTTTCCCAGAGGATTTCCCACGAGGCTTTCCCACAGGGCTATCCACGTGCCACCGTGGTGTGAGTCGATCCTCGCTGAAATTCGAGGCAGTGCAGGGAAACAGTTTCCTCTGGAATGGACTGAGACATCTGGGTGACTCTGTGAATGGTGGCTCGACCCTGGAGTTCCTCTCGCCTTTCCTGTGGAGAGCGCTTCCCTTGAAATGCGAGCGAATGGCGTGTATTATTTCCTGACCAAGCAGGGAAAGGATCCCTCATCTCGAGCTTCGATACCAAACGGCGTCTCCTCTGGATGTGGGCGGGACCCTCGTGCTTCCTCTCGAGTGGAGACGGGTATGTCGGGGAACTTCTTGAGTTGCAGCAAGGACCCTTTTGAATTTCCAGAATTTAGGTGTGATGAGCCTCCAGACGCCTCAGAGGAAATGGGCCTTATCTCGCCTGGAGGGGAGAACCTCCTGGATTTTCTAGAGTTGGGCAGGGTCTCTCGAGTTACGACAGGGACCTCAGGGACCCGCTCTGGTGGCCTCAGGAAAGGCCAGTGCCCATGGGAGTTGCAAGGGCGCCTTTCGGGATTCCTCTCCGTCGATGTCGGGGCCTAAGACCTTTTGTGGAGTCGGGCTGGAACCTGAGGATTCCTCTCAGTGCTGACATGGATCTTGGCTTACTTCTGGAGTTTCCCCTGGGAGTCTGTGCTCATCTCATGTGGGGGCATGCACGTGAGCTCTCCTCAGGAACTGTAGCAGCAGTGTCACACTTCCCGTCGCGTGGATCAAGGGATCTGTGGCTTTCCCTCGAGGCTTTCCGACGAGGCTTTCCCACAGGGCTGACCCACGTTCCATGGTGTAGTGAGTGGATCCTCGCGTGAAAGTAGAGGCAGTGCAGGGAAAGCAAGTTCCTCTGGAATGGACTGACATCTGGGGTCCCTTGGAATTGTGGCACGACACTGGGTTTTCTCTCGCTTTTCCTGTTGAGAGCGCCTCCTCTTGAGTTGCGACGGGAAAGCCGGGAATTCTTTCCAGACGAAGCTGGAAAAGAATCCGTCATCTAGAGCTACGAGGTGGAAGCCAGGCTCCTCTGGATGTGGGCGGGACTCTCGTGCTTCCTCTCGAGTGGAGACGGGTATGTCGGGGAACTTCTTGAGTTGCAGCAAGTGTGGGAAGGACCCTTTGGAAGTTCCAGAGGTTAGGTGTGTTTAGCCTCAAGACGCCTCAGCGGAAATGGGCCTCATCTCGCCTGAATGGGAGAACCTCCTGGATTTTCTCGAGTTGTGGCAGGTGCTATTGAGTTACGACAGGGACCTCAGGGACCCGCTCTGGTTGCCTCAAGAAAGGCCAGTCGCCATGCGAGTTGCTAGGGGTCCTCTCAGGATTCCTCTCCCGTCGATGCCAGGGCCTAAGACCTTTTGTGGAGTTGTGTTCAGAACCTGAGGATTCCTCTCCAGGGCTGACTTGCATCTAGGGGTACTTCTGGAGTCTGCCCTGGGGAGTCAGTCCTCGGCTCGAGTGGGGTCATGCACGTGCGCTTTCCTTCCGAGAGGTAGCAGCAGTGTAACGCTTCCATTCGCATGGATCAAAGGATCTGTGGCTTTCCCTCGAGGCTTTCCCACGAGGCTTTCCAACAGGGGTGTCCCACGTGCCACCGTAGTGTGAGTCAATCCTCCGCGTGAATGTCGAGGCAGTGCAGGGAAAACAGGTTTCCCTGTAATGGACTGAGACATCTGGGGGACTCTTGGAATGGTGGCACGACCCTGGAGTTCCTCTCGCCTTTCCTGTTGAGAGCGCCTCCTCTTGAGATGCGGCGGGAACGGCGGGAATCCTTTCCCGATGAAGTAGGGAAAGGATCCCTCATTTTGACCTACGAGGCGGAAATGGGGCTCCTCTGGATGTGGGCGGGACCCCCGTGCTTCCTCTCGAGTGAAGACGGGTTTGTCGGGGAACTTCTTGAGTTGCAGCAAGGGTGTGAAGGACCCTTTGGAAGTTCCACAGGTTAGGTGTGATTAGCCTCGAGACACCTCAGCGGAAATGGGCCTCATCTCGCCTGGAGGGGAGAACCTCCTGGATTTTACCGAGTTGTGGTAGGTGCTCTCGAGTTACGACGGGGACCTCAGGGACTCGCTCTGGTGGCCTCAGGAAAGGCCAGTCCCCATGCGAGTTACCATGGGGCCTATAGGGATTCCTCTCCCATCGATGCCGGTGCCTAAGACCTTGTGTGGAGTCGGGGCCAGACCCTGAGGATGCCTCTCCAGTGCTGACATGAATCTTTCCATACTTCTGGAGTCTCACCAGGGGAGTCAGTCCTCATCTCGTGTGGGGGCATACACCTGCGATTTCCTCACAAGCTGTAGCAGCAGTGTCACGCTTGCCGACATGTGGTTCAAGGGATCAGTCGCTTTGCATCGAGGCTTTCCCACGAGGCTTTCGAACAGGGCTGTCCCACATGTCACGGTGGTGTGAGTCTATCCTCGGCGTGAACGTCGAGGCAGTGAAGGGAAAGCAGGTTCTTCTGGAATGGACGGAGACATCTGGGGGACTCTTGGAATGCTGGCAAGGCCCTGGAGTTCCTCTCGCCTTTCCTGTGGAGAGTGCCTCCTCTTGAGATGCGACGGGAAGCCCGGGAATTCTTTCCCGACGACGAAGGGAAAGGATCCCTCTTCTCGAGCTACGAGGCGGAAACGGGGCTCCGCTGGATGTGGGTGGGACCCTCGTCCTTCCTCTCGAGTGGAGATGGGTATGTCGGAGAACTTCTTGACTTGCAGCAAGGGTGTGAAGGACCCTTTCGAAGTTCCAGAGGTTAGTTGTGATTAGCCTCGAGACGCCTCAGCGGAAATGGGCCTCATCTCGCCTGGAGGGGAGAACCTCCTGGATTTTCTCGAGTTGCAGCTTCCTCTCGAAGTAGGCCCCATGTCCCCTTGGGGAGGGTGTCATGCCTCTTTTCTCCTCACTGCCAAAGGGTGGAGCCAAGCTCGCTCTGTCAGAGGTACAAAAACAGCAATTGAATGGATTTTCAAGCTCTTGCTAGGCTGCACCCTTTCAGGGCCCACTTTACTGAAACAGGTGCTCTGTAGCCCCTGGTTGGGTATGCAGGTTCACAAACAGGGTGAGATCCTGTCCAAGCCAAGAATTTTCCTGAAAGACCTAGGCTCACTAGAGCTCTCCTCCGGAGCAAAGGGGATAGAGGAGATGTATGGAGGAGTCTTTGCCTTTCCCTGTGAGTGTGGGGCTACTCCCTACGAGGCCAGGATACCTCAAGAAAGGAATGGCAAGACCTTCTTGGAGGTGGGGCCAGTCTCAAGGGGAAAGTAGCCCCACCACTCACAGGGAAAGGCAAAAGACTCCTCCATACATCTCCTCTATCCCCTTTGCCTCCGGAGGAGAGCTCTAGTGAGCCTAGGTCTTTCAGGAAAATTCTTGGCTTGGACAGGATCTCACCCTGTTTGTGAACCTGCATACCCAACCAGGGGCTACAGAGCACCTGTTTCAGTAAAGTGGGCCCTGAAAGGGTGCAGCCTAGCAAGAGCTTGAAAATCCATTCAATTGCTGTTTTTGTACCTCTGACAGAGCGAGCTTGGCTCCACCCTTTGGCAGTGAGGAGAAAAGAGGCATGACACCCTCCCCAAGGGGACATGGGGCCTACTTCGAGAGGAAGCTGCAACTCGAGAAAATCCAGGAGGTTCTCCCCTCCAGGCGAGATGAGGCCCATTTCCGCTGAGGCGTCTCGAGGCTAATCACAACTAACCTCTGGAACTTCGAAAGGGTCCTTCACACCCTTGCTGCAAGTCAAGAAGTTCTCCGACATACCCATCTCCACTCGAGAGGAAGGACGAGGGTCCCACCCACATCCAGCGGAGCCCCCGTTTCCGCCTCGTAGCTCGAGAAGAGGGATCCTTTCCCTTCAGTCGTCGGGAAAGAATTCCCGGGCTTCCCGTCGCATCTCAAGAGGAGGCACTCTCCACAGGAAAGGCGAGAGGAACTCCAGGGCCTTGCCAGCATTCCAAGAGTCCCCCAGATGTCTCCGTCCATTCCAGAAGAACCTGCTTTCCCTTCACTGCCTCGACGTTCACGCCGAGGATAGACTCACACCACCGTGACATGTGGGACAGCCCTGTTCGAAAGCCTCGTGGGAAAGCCTCGATGCAAAGCGACTGATCCCTTGAACCACATGTCGGCAAGCGTGACACTGCTGCTACAGCTTGTGAGGAAATCGCAGGTGCATGCCCCCACACGAGATGAGGACTGACTCCCCTGGTGAGACTCCAGAAGTATGGAAAGATTCATGTCAGCACTGGAGAGGCATCCTCAGGGTCTGGCCCCGACTCCACACAAGGTCTTAGGCACCGGCATCGATGGGAGAGGAATCCCTATAGGCCCCATGGTAACTCGCATGGGGACTGGCCTTTCCTGAGGCCACCAGAGCGAGTCCCTGAGGTCCCCGTCGTAACTCGAGAGCACCTACCACAACTCGGTAAAATCCAGGAGGTTCTCCCCTCCAGGCGAGATGAGGCCCATTTCCGCTGAGGTGTCTCGAGGCTAATCACACCTAACCTGTGGAACTTCCAAAGGGTCCTTCACACCCTTGCTGCAACTCAAGAAGTTCCCCGACAAACCCGTCTTCACTCGAGAGGAAGCACGGGGGTCCCGCCCACATCCAGAGGAGCCCCATTTCCGCCTCGTAGTTCGAAATGAGGGATCCTTTCCCTGCTTCATCGGGAAAGGATTCCCGCCGTTCCCGCCGCATCTCAAGAGGAGGCGCTCTCAACAGGAAAGGCGAGAGGAACTCCAGGGTCGTGCCACCATTCCAAGAGTCCCCCAGATGTCTCAGTCCATTACAGGGAAACCTGTTTTCCCTGCACTGCCTCGACATTCACGCGGAGGATTGACTCACACTACGGTGGCACGTGGGACACCCCTGTTGGAAAGCCTCGTGGGAAAGCCTCGAGGGAAAGCCACAGATCCTTTGATCCATGCGAATGGAAGCGTTACACTGCTGCTACCTCTCGGAAGGAAAGCGCACGTGCATGACCCCACTCGAGCCGAGGACTGACTCCCCAGGGCAGACTCCAGAAGTACCCCTAGATGCATGTCAGCCCTGGAGAGGAATCCTCAGGTTCTGAACACAACTCCACAAAAGGTCTTAGGCCCTGGCATCGACGGGAGAGGAATCCTGAGAGGACCCCTAGCAACTCGCATGGCGACTGGCCTTTCTTGAGGCAACCAGAGCGGGTCCCTGAGGTCCCTGTCGTAACTCGATAGCACCTGCCACAACTCGAGAAAATCCAGGAGGTTCTCCCCTTCAGGCGAGATGAGGCCCATTTCCGCTGAGGCGTCTTGAGGCTAAACACACCTAACCTCTGGAACTTCCAAAGGGTCCTTCCCACACTTGCTGCAACTCAAGAAGTTCCCCGACATACCCGTCTCCACTCGAGAGGAAGCACGAGAGTCCCGCCCACATCCAGAGGAGCCTGGCTTCCACCTCGTAGCTCTAGATGACGGATTCTTTTCCAGCTTCGTCTGGAAAGAATTCCCGGCTTTCCCGTCGCAACTCAAGAGGAGGCGCTCTCAACAGGAAAAGCGAGAGAAACCCCAGTGTCGTGCCACAATTCCAAGGGACCCCCAGATGTCAGTCCATTCCAGAGGAACTTGCTTTCCCTGCACTGCCTCTACTTTCACGCCGAGGATCCACTCACTACACCATGGAACGTGGGTCAGCCCTGTGGGAAAGCCTCGTCGGAAAGCCTCGAGGGAAAGCCACAGATCCCTTGATCCACGCGACGGGAAGTGTGACACTGCTGCTACAGTTCCTGAGGAGAGCTCACGTGCATGCCCCCACATGAGATGAGCACAGACTCCCCAGGGGAAACTCCAGAAGTAAGCCAAGATCCATGTCAGCACTGAAGAGGAATCCTCAGGTTCCAGCCCCGACTCCACAAAAGGTCTTAGGCCCCGACATCGACTGGAGAGGAATCCCGAAAGGCGCCCTTGCAACTCCCATGGGCACTGGTCTTTCCTGAGGCCATCCAGACGGCCTCAGAGGAATGGCCTGATCTCGCCTGGAGGAGAACCTCCTGCATTTCTAGAATGGCAGGGTCTCTCGCTCCAGGCGACATGGGACCCATGTCCCTCTGGGCTGGGCCTCAGGAAAGACCAGTGCCCATGGGAGTTGCAAGGGCGCCTTTCGGGATTCCTCTCCAGTCGATGTCGGGGCCTAAGACCTTTTGTGGAGTCGGGCTGGAACCTGAGGATTCCTCTTCAGTGCTGACATGGATCTTGGCTTACTTCTGGAGTTTCCCCTGGGAGTCTGTGCTCATCTCATGTGGGGGCATGCACGTGAGCTCTCCTCAGGAACTGTAGCAGCAGTGTCACACTTCCCGTCGCGTGGATCAAGGGATCTGTGTCTTTCCCTCGAGGCTTTCCCGACGAGGCTTTCCCACAGGGCTGACCCACGTTCCATGGTGTAGTGAGTGGATCCTCGGCGTGAAAGTAGAGGCAGTGCAGGGAAAGCAAGTTCCTCTGGAATGGACTGACATCTGGGGGTCCCTTGGAATTGTGGCACGACACTGGGGTTTCTCTCGCTTTTCCTGTTGAGAGCGCCTCCTCTTGAGTTGCGACGGGAAAGCCTGGAATTCTTTCCAGACGAAGCTGGAAAAGAATCCGTCATCTAGAGCTACGAGGTGGAAGCCAGGCTCCTCTGGATGTGGGCGGGACTCTCGTGCTTCCTCTCGAGTGGAGACGGGTATGTCGGGGAACTTCTTGAGTTGCAGCAAGTGTGGGAAGGACCCTTTGGAAGTTCCAGAGGTTAGGTGTGTTTAGCCTCAAGACGCCTCAGCGGAAATGGGCCTCATCTCGCCTGAAGGGGAGAACCTCCTGGATTTTCTCGAGTTGTGGCAGGTGCTATCGAGTTACGACAGGGACCTCAGGGACCCGCTCTGGTTGCCTCAAGAAAGGCCAGTCGCCATGCGAGTTGCTAGGGGTCCTCTCAGGATTCCTCTCCCGTCGATGCCAGGGCCTAAGACCTTTTGTGGAGTTGTGTTCAGAACCTGAGGATTCCTCTCCAGGGCTGACATGCATCTAGGGGTACTTCTGGAGTCTGCCCTGGGGAGTCAGTCCTCGGCTCGAGTGGGGTCATGCACGTGCGCTTTCCTTCCGAGATGTAGCAGCAGTGTAACGCTTCCATTCGCGATGGATCAAAGGATCTGTGGCTTTCCCTCGAGGCTTTCCCACCCACGAGGCTTTCCAACAGGGCTGTCCCACGTGCCACCATAGGTGTGAGTCAATCCTCCGCGTGAATGTCGAGCCAGTGCAGGGAAAACAGGTTTCCCTGGTAATGGACTGAGACATCTGGGGGACTCTTGGAATGCTGGCACGACCCTGGAGTTCCTCTCAGCCTTTCCTGTGGAGAGCGCCTCCTCTGTGGAATTGCGACGGGAACGGCCGGGAATTCTTTCCCGATGACCACGCAGGGAAAGGATCCCTCATTTCGAACTACGAGGCGGAAATGGGGCTCCTCTGGATGTGGGCGGGACCCCCGTGCTTCCTCTCGAGTGAAGACGGGTTTGTCGGGGAACTTCTTGAGTTGCAGCAAGGGTGTGAAGGACCCTTTGGAAGTTCCACAGGTTAGGTGTGATTAGCCTCGAGACACCTCAGCGGAAATGGGCCTCATCTCGCCTGGAGGGGAGAACCTCCTGGATTTTACCGAGTTGTGGTAGGTGCTCTCGAGTTACGACGGGGACCTCAGGGACTCGCTCTGGTGGCCTCAGGAAAGGCCAGTCCCCATGCGAGTTACCATGGGGCCTATAGGGATTCCTCTCCCATCGATGCGGTGCCTAAGACCTTGTGTGGAGTCGGGGCCAGACCCTGAGGATGCCTCTCCAGTGCTGACATGAATCTTTCCATACTTCTGGAGTCTCACCAGGGGAGTCAGTCCTCATCTCGTGTGGGGGCATGCACCTGCGATTTCCTCACAAGCTGTAGCAGCAGTGTCACGCTTGCCGACATGTGGTTCAAGGGATCAGTCGCTTTGCATCGAGGCTTTCCCACGAGGCTTTCGAACAGGGCTGTCCCACATGTCACGGTGGTGTGAGTCTATCCTCTCCCGGCGTGAACGTCGAGGCAGTGAAGGGAAAGCAGGTTCTTCTGGAATGGACGGAGACATCTGGGGACTCTTGGAATGCTGGCAAGGCCCTGGAGTTCCTCTCGCCTTTCCTGTGAGAGTGCCTCCTCTTGAGATGCGACGGAAGCCCGGGAATTCTTTCCGACGACGAAGGGAAAGGATCCCTCTTCTCGAGCTACGAGGCGGAAACGGGGCTCCGCTGGATGTGGGTGGGACCCTCGTCCTTCCTCTCGAGTGGAGATGGGTATGTCGGAGAACTTCTTGACTTGCAGCAAGGGTGTGAAGGACCCTTTCGAAGTTCCAGAGGTTAGTTGTGATTAGCCTCGAGACGCCTCAGCGGAAATGGGCCTCATCTCGCCTGGAGGGGAGAACCTCCTGGATTTTCTCGAGTTGCAGCTTCCTCTCGAAGTAGGCCCCATGTCCCCTTGGGGAGGTGTCATGCCTCTTTTCTCCTCACTGCCAAAAAGGTGGAGCCAAGCTCGCTCTGTCAGAGGTACAAAAACAGCAATTGAATGGATTTTCAAGCTCTTGCTAGGCTGCACCCTTTCAGGGCCCACTTTACTGAAACAGGTGCTCTGTGGCCCCTGGTTGGGTATGCAGGTTCACAAACAGGGTGAGATCCTGTCCAAGCCAAGAATTTTCCTGAAAGACCTAGGCTCACTAGAGCTCTCCTCCGGAGCAAAGGGGATAGAGGAGATGTATGGAGGAGTCTTTGCCTTTCCCTGTGAGTGTGGGGCTACTCCCTACGGCCCAGGCTCAGAGATAACTGCCTCTAAGAAAGGAATGGCAAGAAGCGCTATTCTTGGAGGTTGGGACAGGGAGTTCGCAGCATGTGGGGAAGAGAAGACTTCTTCGGGGAAGAAGAGGCAACCACCGGGGGTGTGTTTGCAAGCCTCTATTTGGAAGGAACAGGTTTGCTTATACAACTCAAGACCTCCAGATCTGCTCAGAGGACTGAAGTTCCAGAGACAGGGCCATGTATCTTCCCTTTCCTTTGAGATCCTTGCAAAGACATTCCTAGCAGATCGTGGGAGTGCCCATGAAGAAGCAAGCAGCGGGTGTGCTTGACATCACTGGCTGCCTACCTGGGCTCAGCTCCTCAAGGGCCTTTCTCTCCTGGTAGGCCCTATGTCCCCTTTGGAGAGGGTGGTGCCCTCTTCCCTCCACACTGCCAAAGGTGGAGGTGGAGCAAAACTCGTTCTCTCTGAGGTAAAAAAAAAAGACAAATTGGATGGATTTTTAAGCTCTTGCTATGCTGCACCCCTCCAGGACCCACTCGAGCAAAACAGGTGCCCTGTGGCCCCTAGGTCGGGTATGCAGGTTCACACACCGGGTGTGATCCCGTCAAAGCCAAGAATTTTCCTGACAGACCTAGGCTCACTAGAGCTCTCCTCCAGAGGAAAGGGACAAAAAAGACGTGTGTGTGGAGGTGGCTCTGCCTTTCCAGGTCCCAATCTCAGGGATAACTGCCCCTAAGAAAGGAACTGCTGCTGCTGCTGCTGTTAAGTTGCTTCAGTCGTGTTCAACTCTGTGCGACGCCATAGACGGTAGCCACTAGGCTCCCCCGTCCCTGGGATTCTCCAGGCAAGAACAGTAAGTGGGTTGCCATTGCCTTCTCCAATGCATGAAAGTGAAAATGAAAGTGCAGTCGCTCAGTCGTGTCCGACCCTCAGCGACCCCACGGACTGCAGCCTACCAGGCTTCTCCGTCCATAGGATTTTCTGAAAGGAACTGCAAGAAGCGCTTTTCCAGGAGGCTGGGAAAGGGAGTTCGCAGGATGTGGGGAAGAGAGCCTCCTTCGGGAAGAATAGGCGGCACTTGTTTTGTGTGCAAACCTCATATTGGAAGGAACAGGTTAGCTTATACAAGGGAGACCTCCGATCTGCTCAGAGGACCGAAAGTTGCAGAGGCAGGTCGTGTATTTTCCCTTCACTTGCGATCCTTGCAAAGACATTCCTTGCTGATAGATGATTCAGCAAGGGCCTTTGAGACTGTTGTTTTCTTTCCTAGGTTCAAAGATTCCTTCAGTCCTAATATAGATATCCTAGAAATTATGTGACATCCGTGAAAATCTGATTATGTCCTGGTCAATGCTGTCAGTTATAATTCCAGTTATCATATTAAAGCATTTCAAGTCGCAGCAGTGATCCAGATTACATTGTCAATTTCTATTTAATCAGGTTTTACCATGTCCTCTATGGTTTCACACGATGCCTTTGCAGAAATACTGCTACTTCAAGATATATGGAATATACTTTTTTTAAGCTTACTGATAATTTGTTTGTTTGTTTGTTTGTCTTCTGGTTAAGCTGGTACCAGATGGAATTTAGTATCCTCTCTAGGTTAAGAGCACAAAGTTTTCTTAGAATGCAATTTTGATAACAGACTATGAGTTTCTTTACCTTTCATTGATTTATAATTGTTTTCATCATCTGTTTTTTTACTTCGGTAAAGTAAATAAGCCTTATTTAGATTTGGTACATGTAGGATGGACTAAGCTTTCCCCACTCTTGCAAGTTCCCTTAACCCTTCAGATTCTTCTTGTGGGACCAAGATCTCACTTTCCTCCAGAGGGACAATCCAAGCTTTTTATTAGTTGATCTGCCCCTGACATCAGAGTCAATTTGAGCATGAGTTGGCCTATAATTTAGGCATGAAACTATGACTACATAAAGAAAAGGTGACTTTATGATTCAGGGATGGCCATGATATGCCTTGCACTTCAGAGAAAATGGGTTAAAATGATTTTTTTTCTTCAAAACTGCACAGCCAGTTCTTTTTCAGCATATGCAATTGAAAACACCTAGTCATTAGGTCAGTTTTCATTCCAATCCCAAAGAAAGGCAATGACAAAGAATATTCAAGCTGCTGCACAATTGCACTCATCTCACACACTAGTAAAGTAATGCTCAAAATTCTCCAAGTTCACATGAACTGTGAACTTCCAAATGTTCAGAGGGATTTTAAAAAAATGCAGAGAAACCAGAGATCAAACTGCCAACATCCACTGGATCATTGAAAAAGCAAGAGAGTTCCAGAAAAAAAGACATCTATTTCTGCTTTATTGACTATGCCAAAGCCTTTGACTGTGTGGGATCACAATAAACTGGGAAAAATTCTGAAAGAGATGGGAATACCAGACCACCTGACCTGTCTCTTGAGAAACCTGTATGCAGTCAGGAAGAAACAGTTCGAACTGGACATGGAACAACAGACTGGTTCTAAATAGGAAAAGGAATATGTCAAGGCTGTATATTGTCACCCTGCTTATTTAACTTATATGCAGAGTACATCATGAGAAACACTGGGCTGGAGGAAGCACACGCTTGGAATCCAGATTGCTGGGGAGAAATATCAAGAATCTCAGATATGCAGACGACACCACCCTTTATGGCAGAAAGTGTATAAGAACTAAAGAGTCTCCTGATGAAAGTGAAAGAGGAGAGTGAAAAAGTTAGCTTAAAGCTCAGCATTCAGAAAACTAAATCATTGCATCCAGTCTCATCACTTCATGGCAAATAGATGGGAAAACATTGGAAACAGCAGCCAGACTATTTTTGGGGGGCTTGGAAATCACTGCAGGTGATGGCTGCCTCCATGAACTTAAAACATATTTATGACTTGGAAGAAAAGTGATGACCAAACTAGACAGCATATTAAAAAGCCGAGACGGTTGCTTTGCCAACAAAGATCCATCCAGTCAAGGCTATGGTTTTTTCCATATGTCATGGATGGATATGAAAGATGTACTATAAAGAAAGTGACAGCTGAAAATTGGATGCTTTTGAACTGTGGTGTTGGAGAAGATGCTTGTAGGTCGCTTAGACTACAAGGAGACGCAACCACTCCATCCTAAAGGAAATCAGGTCTGAATATACATTGGAAGGACTAATACTGAACCTGAAACTCCAATACTTTGGCCATTTTGATGTGAAGAGCTGACTCACTTGGAAGTTGCTTTGATTT
>NW_017217550.1:0-12462 GCF_001704415.2 Capra hircus | reverse complement strand
AACTCACGTCTGTCGAGTCGGTGATGCCATCCAGCCATCTCATCCTCTGTCGTCCCCTTCTCCTCCTGCTCCCAATTCCTCCCAGCATCAGAGCATTTTCCAATGAGTCAAACTCTTTGCATGAGGTGGCCAAAGTATTGCAGTTTTCAGCTTCAGCATCAGTCTTCCAATGAACAACCAGGACTAATCTCCTTTAGGATGGACTGGTTGGATCCCCTTGCAGTCCAAGGGACTCTCAAGAGTCTTCTCCAACACCACCGTTCAAAGCATCAATTCTTCGGTGCTCAGCTTTCTTCACAGTCCAACTCTCACATCCATACATGACCGCTGGAAAAACCATAGCCTTGATGAGATGGAACTTTGTTGGCAAAGTAATATCTCTGCTTTTTCAAATATGCTATAGAGAATGGTCATAACTTTCCTTCCAAGGAGTAGGCATATTTTAATTTCATGCTGCAATCACCACCTGCAGTGATGTTGAGCCCAAAAGTAAAGTCTGACAGTGTTTTCCACTGTTTCCCCAACTATTTCCATGAAGTGATGGTACCAGATGCCATGATCTTTTGTTTTCTGAATGTTGAGCTTTAAGCCAACTTTTTCACTCTCCTTTTTCACTTTCTTCAAGAGGCGTTTTAGTTCCTCTTCAGTTTCTGCCATAAGGGTGGTGTCATCTGCATATCTGAGGTTATTGATATTTCTCCCAGCAATCTTGATTCCAGCTTGTGCTTCTTCCAGCCCAGCATTTCTCATGATGTACTCTGCATAGAAGTTAAATAAGCAAGGTGACAATATACAGCCTTGACGATCTCCTTTTCCTATTTGGAATGAGTCTATTGTTCCATGTCCAGTTCTAACTGTTGCTTTCTGACCTGCATATAGGTTTCTCAAGAGGCAGGTCAGGTGGTCTGGTATTCCCATTTCTTTCAGATTTTCCAAAGTTTATTGTGATCCAGCAGTCAAAGGCTTTGGCATAGTCAAGAAAGCAGAAATAGATGTTTTTCTGGAACTCTCTTGCTTTTTCCATGATCCAGTGGGTGTTGGCAATTTGATCTCTGGTTCTTTCTGTCTTTCTAAAACAAGCTTGAACATCTGGAAGTTCATGGTTCACGTATTGCTGAAGGTTGGCTTGGCGAATTTTGAGCATTACTTTACTAGCATGTGAGATGAGTGCAATTGTGCGGTAGTTTGAGCATTCTTTGTCATTGCCTTTCTTTGGGATTGGAATGAAAACTGACCTTTTTCTAGTCCTGTGTCCACTGCCGAGTTTTCCAAATTTGCTGGCATATTGAGTGCAGCACTTTTACAGCATCATCTTTCAGGATTTCAAATAGCTCAACTGGAATGCCATCACCTCCACTAGCTTTGTTCATAGTGATGCTTTCTAAGGCCCACTTGACATCACATTCCAGCTTGTCTGGCTCTAGGTGAATGAACACACTATCGTGATTATCTGGGTCATGATGATCTTTATTGTACAGTTCTTCTGTGTATTCCTGCCACCTCTTCTTAATATCTTTTGCTTCTGTTAGGTCCATACCATTTCTGTCCTTTATCGAGCCCATCTTTGCATGAAATGTTCCCTTGGTATCTCTAATTTTCTTGAAGAAATCTCTAGTGTTTCCCATTCTGTTGTTTTCCTCTATTTCTTTGCATTGATCATTGAGGAAGGCTTTCTTATCTCTCCTTGCTATTCTTAGGAACTCTGCATTCAGATGGGTATATCTTTCCTTTTCTCCTTTGTTTTTTGCTTCTCTTCTTTCCACAGCTATTTTGTAAGACCTCCTCAGACAGCCATTTTTTCTTTTTTGCATTTCTTTTCCATGGGGATGGTCTTGATCCCTGTCTCCTGTACAATTTTACAAACCGCCGTCCATGGTTCATCAGGCACTCTGTCTATTAAATTTAGAGTCTTAAATCTATTTCTCACTTCCACTGTATAATCATAAGGGATTTGATTTAGGTCATACCTAAATGGTGTTTGAATTTCATGGCTGCAGTCACCATCTGCAGTGATTTTGGAGCACAAAAAATAAAGTCTGACACTGTTTCCACTGTTTCCCCATCTATTTCCCATGAAGTGATGGGACCAGATGCCATGATCTTCGTTTTCTGAATGTTGAGATTTAAGCCAACTTTTTCACTCTCCACTTACACTTTCATCAAGAGGATTTTTAGTTCCTCTTCACTTTCTGCCATAAGGGTGGTATCATCTGCATATCTCAGGTTATTGATATTTCTCCCAGCATCTTGATTCCAGCTTGTGTTTCTTCCAGTCCAGCATTTCTCATGATGTAGTCTGCATAGAAGCTAAATAAGCAGGGTGAAAATATACAGCCTTGATGTACTCTTTTTCCTATTTTGAACCAGTCTATTGTTCCATGTCCAGTTCTATCTGTTGCTTCATGAAATTAAAAGATGCTTACTCCTTGGAAGAAAAAGTTATGATCAACCTAGATAGCATATTCAAAAGCAGGGACATTACTTTGCCAACTAAGGTCCATCTAGTCAAGGTCAAGGCTATGGTTTTTCCTGTGGTCATGTATGGATATGAGTGTTGGACTCTGAAGAAGTCTGAGTGCCGAAGAATTGATGCTTTTTTGAACTGCGGTGTTGGAGAAGACTCTTGAGAGTCCCTTGGACTGCAAGGGATCCAACCAGTCCATTCTGAAGGAGATCAACCCTGGGATTTCTTTGGAAGGAATGATGCTAAAGCTGAAACTCCAGTACTTTGGCCACCTCATGCGAAGAGTGACTCATTGGAAAAGTCTCTGATGCTGGGAGGCATTAGGGGCAAGAGGAGAAGGGGACGGCAGAGGATAAGATGGCTGGATGGCATCACTGACTCGATGGACATGAGTCTGAGTGAGCTCTGGTAGTTGGAGATGGACAGGGAGGCCTGGTGTGCTGCGATTCACGGGGTTGCAAGGAGTCAGACACGACTGAGCTACTGAACTGAACTGAACTGAATGGTCTAGTGGTTTTCCCCAGTTTCTTCAATTTAAGTCTGAATTTGGCAATAAGGAGTTCATGATTTGAGCCACAGTCAGCTCCCGGTCTTGGTTTTGCTGACTGTGTGGAGCTTCTCCACCTTTGGCTGTAAAGAGTATCAGTCAGTTCAGTTCAGTTCAGTCACTCAGTCGTATCCGACTCTTTGCGACCCCGTGAATTGCAGGACACCAGGCCTCCCTGTCCATCACCAACTCCCGGAGTTCAGACTCACGTCTATCGAGTCTGTGATGCCATCCAGCCATCTCATCCTCTGCCGTCCCCTTCTCCTCCTTCCCCCAATCCCTCCTAGCATCAGAGTCTTTTCCAATGAGTCAACTCTTTGCAGGAGGTGGCCAAAGTACTGGAGTTTCAGCTTTAGCATCATTCCTTCCAAAGAAATCCCAGGGTTGATCTCCTTCAGAATGGACTGGTTGGATCCCCTTGCAGTTCAAGGGACTCTCAAGAGTCTTCTCCAACACCACAGTTCAAAAGCATCAATTCTTTTTGGGCTCAGCCTTCTTCACAGTCCAACTCTCACATCCATACATGACTACTGGAAAAATCATAGCCTTGACTAGATGGACCTTATTTGGCAAAGTAATGTCTCTGCTTTTGAATATGCTATCTATGTTGGTTATAACTTTTCTTCCAAGGAGTAAGAGTCTTTTAATTTCATGGCTGCAATCACCATCTGCAGTGGTTTGGGAGTCCAAAAAAATGAAGTCTGACACTGTTTCCACTGTTTCCCCATCTATTTCCCATGGAGTGATGGGACCAGATGCCATGATCTTCATTTTCTGAAGGTTAAGATTTAAGCCAACTTTTTCGCTCTCCTGTTTAGTTCCTCTTCACTTTCTGCCATAAGGGTGGTGTCATCTGCATGTCTGAGGTTATTGATATTTCTCCCAGCAATCTTGATTCCAGCTTTGTGTTTCTTCTAGTCCAGCGTTTCTCATGATGTACTCTGCATAGAAGTTAAATAAGCAGGGTGACAATATACACCCTTGACGATCTCCTTTTCCTATTTGGAATGAGTCTATTGTTCCATGTTCAGCTCTAACTGTTGCTTCCTGGCCTGCATACAGATTTCTCAAGAATCAGGTTAGGCAGTCTGGAATCTGATTTCAGTGTTGACCCTCTGGTGATGTCCACGTGTAGCATCTTCTCTTGTGTTATTGGAAGAGGGTGCTTGCTATGACCAGTGTGTTCTCTTGGCCAAACTCTATTAGCCTTTACCCTGTTTCATTTCATACTCTAAGACTAAATTTGCCTGTTACTCCAGATGTTTCTTGACTTCCTACTTTTTCATTCCAGTCCCCTATAATGCAAAGGACATCTTTTTGGTGTGTTAGTTCTTAAAGGTTTTGTAGGTCTTCATAGAACTGTTCAAGTTCAGTTTCTTCAGCTTTACTGTTTGGGACATAGGCTTGGATTACCATGATATTGAATTGTTTGCCTTGGAAACAAACAGAGATCATTCTGTCATTTTTGAGATTGGATCCAAGTACTGCATTTTGGACTCTTCTGTTGACCATGATGGCTACTCCATTTCTTCTAAGGGATTCCTTCCCTCAGTAGTAGATATAATGGTCATCTGAGTTAAATTCACCCATTCCAGTCCATTTTAGTTTGCTGATTCCTAGAATGTTGATGTTCACTCTTGCCATCTCCTGTTTGACCACTTTCAATTTGCCTTGATTCATGGACCTGACACTCCTGGTTCCTATGCAATATTGCTCTTTACAGCATACTTGGGCCTTTGGGAGAGAATTAGATCATTAGAAGTCTCATGAGTAAGACTAGTGCACTTAGAAAAGAGACTCTAAAGAGCTCCCTCACTCCCCCTGAGCATGTGAGGTTTCAGCCATCCAGCCCAGAAGTGGACCTTCAGCCAACAAAGCTGACACCTTGATCTCAGAATTTCAGTTTCTAGAACTGTTAGAAATACGTTTCTGTTTATAAGCTATCCAGTCTGTCTTTTTTTTGTTATAGCAGCCTGAAGAGACAAAGACAGGTTTTTAAGAGCATGGTGGTGGTTTAGTTGCTAAGTCATGTCTACCTCTTTGTGACCTCATGAACTATATTCCACTAGGGTCCTCGGTCCAGAGGATTTCCTGGGTGAAAATTCTGGTATGCTTCTTTAATCTGAGGATTATTCTATCATCTACATTGGAAAGTTCTTAGCTAAAATCTTCCTGAATATTTTTTCTTCTGTGTTTTCCCTATTCCCTCCTCTAGGATTCCTATCAGAATCTCATATTAGACTTCATTATCCTACCCTCTCTGTATATATAGTATTCACATCAACTCCACACACATTTTACCTCTACCTTAAAATATATCCAAAATTTTGTTACTTTAATTTTTTTCTTCTCTACCCTGGTCCTAATTATCACCTCTCCTTTAGGTTTCTGAGATAGCCTTCTAATTGCCCTCTTTATTCCTCCATTTTTCGCCTTACAGGTTACTCTCAAAAACAGTGGCCAGAAAGGTCCTGGTAGAAATGTTTTTCAGATCATGTAATGCCTACAAAACCCTCCAGTGGCTTCTCAGTTCCCTCCAAGCAAAAGTTGGCTTTACATTGGCTGATAGAAGGTGTTTTTCTCATCTTTTTTTTTTCTTTTAAATAAGGGGAGCCTTTCCAGAACCTCACTCTGCCCTGTCCTAGGCTCTTCCACAGTTTCCACATGTCCACCTTTAGAATATTGTTTTAAATGCCCTCTGTGTTTCTAGCAAGTGAGAATTTTCACTTCTTTCTTTTGAACTCAGATGCTTCTTTCTTTCTTTCTTTTTTGGTCATGTTGTATTTAGTATTTCTTTTTATTAGTAATAGGGCACTTTCTCTTAGCTCAACTCACCATAATGTGGTTAAAAGAAACCCATTACAGATTTTTAGCAAAAAAATTAAAAAAGAAAAAAAAAGTAGTAGAAATAAATTCTAAAAGAATTTTAAATATAAACCTTATCATATTGAAATAAGTATCAATTTAAAACACAGGTTATGAAGCTTGTGGTATGGAGTCCCAGCTGTTCTATTTGTCTACTTAACTTGAGTCAATTATTTAAGTATCTGTGACTTTATGTCACTAAATATAAAATAAGGATAGCAGTAGCACCTACATTTTAGAGTTCTCTGAACATTAAATTGTTTTGATACTCTTAGAGATTTTTGAACAGCATCAGGCATGCCATTAAGTACTTCTGAGACTTCATCTTCTTCAGTAACACTGTAATTAAGTACTGTATATGGGATCCAATCCAATTGTTTTGTGAAACCACTCACAGTTAGATTCTTCTTGCATTCTTAAAGTCCACAAGGCTTGGCAAATAATTCATATTCCTAAAATACTTTTTGATTAAAAGCTGTTTAATATATATATATTATTAGACATATTGAATATTAAAAGCTCATATATATATATATATATATTCAGTTACTCAAGTCATACTATTCTGGTTTCCAGGGTTAATAATTATTTTTAATAAAATAATATTTTTTGTTCTTGCTGTTGTTGTTTTAATTGCTAAGTTGTGTCCAGCTCTTTCAACCCTATGGATGTTAGCACACTAAGCTTCTCTGTCCTCCACTATGTCCAGAGTTTGTTCACATTCATGTCTGTTGAGTCCATGATGCTATCTAAACCATCTCATCCTCTGCTTCCCACTTCTCCTCCTGCCTTCAGTCTTTCCCAGGATCAGGGTCTTTTCCAATGAGTTGGCTCTTCTCATCAGGTGGTCAAAGTATTGGAGCTTCAGCTTCAGCATCAATCCTCCCAATGAATATTCAGGACTGATTTCCTTTAGGATTGACTGGTTTGATCTCCTTTCAGTCCAAGGGACTCTCAAGAGTCTTATCCAGCTTCACAATTTGAAAGCATCAATTCTTCAGCACTCAGCCTTCTTAAAGGTCCAACTTTCACTTCCATACATGACTACTGGAAAAACCTTAATAATAAAATAAAAAGATAATGAATATAATAAGTATAATACTTCCTTCAACAAATTACCCTGTGAGGTTCTACAGCAAACCTGAATAAGAATCACATTTGAAAATTCAATAACTACATTCTGATAAACTAATATTCTGATAAACACTTAAATCAATTAAATATAACAAAAGTATAATTTTGATATATACTTTTTACAAATAGAAAATCAGATTTTTAAAAATTGGAAGATGCATCAGATACAATAAGTATTAATAATAATCACTGTATCTGTGGCTGTGTTCCAAAACTGGACCGTGGGATGATTGCATGAATCTGGACATGTACTGAAATGACTTAAGGATGACTTTAAGAATGATCCTTAAAATGGTGGATTTTATGGTATATAAATTGTACCTCAATAAAGCTATTTTCTGAAAAGGAAAAAATAAAATCCTGTTATTAACAATAAAAATTAGAAAGTGTGTGGGGGAATGGTGACAAAAATAAGACACATCAACTTTCTCATTTTTATAGATAAAATTTTGAATAGACAAGACTGAATTTTTAATTGTTTTGACTATAATCCACAATAACATGCATGTTTTTCATTATTATCCTGCAAAAACACACATCTTTCTTATTCAGCATCTTGCTATATTTAATTATGAGGTAAAATGAGTTTTTAATGTGGGTAGCAGCTAAGACTTGAAATACAGTACACTAAATTGGGTTTATGACCCACTAATGTTTTTGTGACCCACATTTTAAAGTTTAATGACTTTGGACTTTGGTGTTTTCTTTATTTTTATAATTCAGATGTTGGTTCAATTATTACTTTATAAACACATCTTAGAAATAAAAATTTTTATACAGATGTATAAGATCTACAGTCTAAAAAATACACTTAAAAACAAAATATACATATGTATGTATGTAAGAGAAATGCATCAGCAAGGCAACACACAGAAAAAAAAATGGAAAACATAAATCAGAATTTAACAATAAAAAACAATTTGTTCAAAATAGATGAAAACAGGTTAAACATTATAATTATAATGCAAATAATCTAAAACTAGGTCTAAGCAATCTTATCATGTGTTGTTAAAAATAACAAAAATCAAAACATTTATAATGATAAGTTCTGGTAGAGACATAATAGAAAAATAAAAATATGGTCTAATATATCAAAATCTACTAGAATTCCAGAGAAAATCAGTTTAAAAGGCAAAAGATATTTTTGTTTAAAGAGTATAATTCAATGAGAAACTGATAAAATGTTTGCAAGGCATTTGATTAGTAAGAACTTTGTAATATTTTTATAACCATTTATATGAGATGCTTCTATAAATCAATATTGTATCATTTATCTATTGCTCTGCAAATTATTCAAAATGTAGCTGTGAAATCAACCACCATTTGTTATCTCAGTGTCTGTGGGTCAAGAATTCAGTAGTAGCTTAGCTGGTGGGTCTGGCTCACAATCTCCAGATTACAGTCAAGATGGTGTCTCAGGGGGCTGGGGTCACTTAAAAACTTGACTAGCAGTGAGGAGTCATTGCCCAGATTGCCCATTCACATGCTTATTGACAGAAGGCCTCAGTGCACTCCCAGATGAGCCTCTCCATGGGACTGCTTGAGGGTCCGCACAGCAATGGCAGCTGATTTCCCACAGACAGAGCATCTAACAGAGAGAGCATGTTTGTGTGTTCTATAACAAATCCTTGGGGATCATAGGCAGTCACTCTGACACATTCTACCAAACAGAAAGACCCTGAAACAAGGTAGAAGGAGGCTACATAAAGGCCTGGAGGTTTGAAAGCCAGAAATTGTTGTAGCTCAACTTGGAGGCTGGCAACCATAAGTTTAAAAACAAAAAAATACTACCCCAAATGCACAAAGGCTACAAGCTTCAAAACACAAAGAGATACAAAAACTAAACAAACAAAAACTCCCTAACAATTAAAAAAAATAAATACTGTAAATAATATCTGCCAGATGGTAAAAAAAAAAAAAAATTATGTCTGAAAAACCAAGTGTTGAGAATTAAGAGCAATAGAACCTTTACCTTTCTGTGCTGCTGTGCTGTCCTTAGTCACTCAGTCGTGTCCAATTCTTTGCAACCCCATGGACCATCTAGTCCATGGAACTCTCCAGGCCAGAATACTGGAGCGGGTAACCTTTCCCTTCTCCAGGGGATCTTCCCAACCCAGGGATTGAACCCAGGTGTCACGCACTGCTGTTGTATTCTTTACAAGCTAAGCCATAAGGGAAGCCCAAGAATACTAGAGTGGGTAACCTATCCCTTCTCTAGCAGATCTTTCCGACCCAGGAATTGAACTGGAGTCTCCTGCATTGCAGGTGGATTCATTATCAGCTGAGCTATCAGGAAAGCCAGTATTATCTACTAAAGTTCTGAATGTCCTAATATCCAGTAATACTGCTTCATAGAATTTCTTGCTCTACCCTATATAACTTCTTGCATATACATGACAGAGGATATGTCCAAGTATGTTTTTAGCCACATGATTTATAATTGTAAAAAAGCTAGAAATATGATCATTTGCACTTGTTTAGTCATCTCTCTGTATGTAGAATGGTGAAACATCAAAATTTTATTTTCCTAGTTCTTTATTTCTCAAATGTACTATTATGAGTTATATCAGAAACAAAAAACCCAATGGCTAAAACAAAACAAGCCTAAAAATAAATTAATAAAAATAAAATAATATGAGCCTAGAAATGAAGTGAGTGAAGGAAGAAAGGACTGGAAATAAGTGTTTAATATGAAGCGTTTCAGAGATAATACAGACAATGCTATCCCTTAGCCTTCTGATCCCATGCTCAAATGTAAGAAAAAGGACCAAGTTTAAATCCAACTTCTTAGAGCTTGGGTAGCAACCATGACCCTTGTCAGTGTCAGTTCTGGGGGATTGAAAGGGCAAGATTGAAGTGCAGTTTACTGATGGCCCTGGGCCTAATGATGGAGTCGATACTAAATAACAGAACTGGGGGCAGTCCTAAGGTGGTGGAGGAATAGAATGGGGGAGACCACTTTCTCCCCCACGAATTCATCAAAAGAACATTTAAACGCTGAGTAAATTCCACAAAACAACTTCTGAATGCTGGCAGAGGACATCAGGCACCCAGAAAAGCAGCCCATTGTTGTCAAAAGGAGGTAGAAAAAAGTATAAAAGGCAAAAAAAGAGACAAAAGATGTACGGACGGAGCTCCGTCCTGGGAAGGGAGTCTTAAAAAGAGAGAAGTTTCCAAACACCAGGAAACACTCTCACTGCTGAGTCTGTGGCGAGCCTTGGAAGCACAGAGGGCAACATAACAGAGAGGAAAAATAAATAAATAATTAAAACCCACAGATTACGAGCCCAGTGGTAACTCCCCCAGTGGAGAAGCAGCACGGACGCCTGCACCTGCCACTAGCAAGCGGGGGCTGGGCAGGGAGGCGTGGGCTGCAGTGCTTAGAGTAAGGATCTGGCCTGAATGCGCCGAGGGCACTGGTGAGCGAACTAACTAGGGCTAGCAAACAAGACTGTGGGATAGCTACTATGTGAAAAGCCCTAAGACACCACCAGGCCTGCACAGAGAACAAAGGACTGAACAGAACTGCCTGCTAAGTCGCTTCAGTCGTGTCCGACTCTGTGTGACCCCATAGACGGCAGCCCACCAGGCTCCCCCATCCATGGGATTCTCCAGGCAAGAACACTGGAGTGGATTGCCATCTCCTTCTCCAGTGCATGAAAGTGAACAGAACTAGCCGGCTGCAAACCATCCCCCTCTGGTGACAGGCAGCCAGAGCCAGAAGGGAGCAATCGCAACCCCAGAGAGACATTATCTACCAAACTGCCAGCAGGCTGGTTTGCTAACTAAGACTTCTTGGGCTTCTGGACAGTCCAACATCTGCCTGAGAAGGTGCACTGGTTGTACACCCAGAAAACTGAATGGCTGGGACGGGGGAGGCAATAAGTCACAGCAACTGCGTTCGCCAAACACCTCATCATCTGAGCTGCTAGGACCTGGGAAGGGCACAAACACAGGACAAAGTCTGCGCCCTCTACCCGAGTGCCTGGACCTGAGCGGCTTAGACCTGGGAGGTGCATGCAGCCCAGGGCCAGCCTCGGACAGTTCCCGACAGAGCAACCTAGAGCCTGAGCAGTGTAGACACGGAGGGCACATGCACCGTGAGCGGGGGCAGGCCCAGTGTGTCTGAGGCACTGCGAGCACACGCCAGTGTTATTTGTTTGCAGCGTCCCTCCCTCCCCACAGCGTGACTGAACAAGTGAGCCTAAAAAAAGGATCCCACCACCCCCCCCCCCCCTTTGTGTCAGGGCAGAAAACAGACACTGAAGAGACCAGCAAACAGAAGAAGCTAAACAGAGGGAACCGCCTTGGCAGTGAGAGTGCAATAGATTAAAACCCTGTCATTAGTACTGACTACATAGGAAGTGGTCTATAGATCTTTGAGAAATATAAGCCGGACCAAGGAACTATTCCACAAATGAACTGACCCCACAATACCCACAACAACACTTGAGAAAGTCCTAGAGATATTTTACTATTTTTATGATCATTCTTTTTTTAAAATTTTTAATTCCTCAATTACTCCTTTAATTTTCACTTTTATAACCTACTATTATTTGAAAAAAAATACCCTATTTTTAAAGCAAACTTCATATATATAGATTTTTTAAAATAATTTTTGTGACTTTTTTTTGTTTCTTTCTTTGTTTTCTTCTTTTCTTTAATATTGTATTTTTTGAAATTCCAAACTCTACTTGTTTTTTTGGTGTTTGTTATCAATTTTGTACCTTTAAGAACCCAATCTTCAGTACCCATTTTACTTGGGAGCAAGATTACTGGCTTGACTGCTCTCTCTCCCTTTGGACTCTCCTTTTTCTCCACCAGGTCTCCTGTGTCTCCTCCCTACCCCATCTCTTCTCTACCCAACTCTGTGAACCTCTATGTGTTCCAGATGGTGGAGAACACTTAGGGAACTGATTACTGGCTGGATCTGTCTCTCTCCTTTTGATTCCCCCCTTTTATCCTCCTGGCCATCTCTGTCTCCTTCTTCCCTCTTCTCTTCTCTGTATAACTCCGTGAACATCTCTGACAAGTCCAGTTGTGGAGTGCACATAAGGAAGTGATTACTGGTTAGCTTGCTTTCTCTCTATTGATTCCATCTCATCTCATTCAGGTCACCTCTAACTCCCTCCTCCCTCTTCTCTTCTCCGTGTAACTCTGTGAACCTCTCTGGGTGTCCCTCACTGTGGAGAAACTTTTCATCTTTAACCTAGATGTTTTAACAACGGTGCTATATAGAAGGAGAAGTCTTGAGACCACTGTAAAAATAAGACTGAAAACCAGAAGCAGGAGGCTTAAGTCCAAATCCTGAGAACACCAGAGAACTCCTGACTCAGGGAATATTAATTGACAGGACCTCATCAAACGCCTCCATACCTACACTGAAACCAAGCACCACCAAGGGCCAACAAGTTCTAGAGCAAGACATACCACACAAATTCTCCAGCAACAC
>NW_017217549.1:0-12463 GCF_001704415.2 Capra hircus | reverse complement strand
GAGTGAAATTGGGCCTCCTTTGGTAAGCAAAGAACCTGAAATTAGTATTTAAAAAATGAACAGGCAAAGTCTTCAGATCATCCACAACACAGGTGTAGTGTTCCCTTCTTTTTTCTCAAAACTCTGAACCACCCATTTTCCATATAGTCTTAAAAGCTAGAAGAACAAGAGTACATTTTGTGGTGGAATATTATTTTCACTTGCTGATTACTAATTGAAATACCATTATCCCCTTCTAACAGCTTTAAGAAATAGCCTTTTTAAGGCATACATTGTGCAACTCATCTTATTCCCTGCTATGTATAATACAGATTACATAAAGGCTGTCAAAGTCACATTTATATAAGCATTAAGCATTTGCTGTATTGAAAGATCTTTAGTTTTTAACACTAGCAGTATAGAGTTACAGAGCGTAATTTTTATCACTTAACTGCAGGTATATTAAGTATGGTATGTTTCATGGACTCGAGGAAAACGGGCATTTTTTTCTTTAATTTACTACTGACAATCTAATCAGAACAGTTCTCCTAAGCATTGATATGTTAGAAAGAAAAGTAAAAACCAAACGTTATTGTTGCTTTTTGCCATTTGGTAGCATTTTACACACAGGCTTCAATCTTCAGAATACCCTGTATTCAGTAGAAAAACCATTTAAATGAAGTTCTGTACAATAGAAACTTCTCAGCAGTCAAAATTTTAGACTGTAAAAAAATACATGTAAAACATACTTTTCTGAAAACACTTAACTTTGAACAAAGCACCGAACTACACAAATGCAGAATGAAAACAGCATTTCAACTCCACCAAAAGTAGTCATCATAAAAGGTGTAAAAGTCACCTAACTTCACCAGGCACTGTTCACTTTTTAAACAGGAGACAATAAAAAATATTGTCCACAAACAATATCCCAACTCTAGGGCAGGTTTCAGAAAGTCTTCATCTTCATGCTTTAATAGCGATGAGGTGAGTATGATCGAGATCTGGAACGTGATCTGTATCCTCCACGACTATAGTAGGGAGAAGGTGACCGTCTTCTGTATTTCTGATCCCTGTCTTGAGCAGCTCTCCATCCTCCTCCTCCTCCTCCTCCTCTGTACGATCTGCTGTAATAGTCCCGATCATCATAGCCTCGATCATATCCTCTGTCATAGTAATCTCGACGGCGTGAGCTGCCATAGGTAGGTCTCCCCATGTAAATTCCTGCTGTTGGAGTATGTGGTCTTTTCGTTATGGAGAAGTCAACTCTGATCCTACATCCATCAAGCTCCATTCCATTGGCACGCTCTTTTGCTTCCTTGGCATCATCTACATTTTCAAAGTATACCAAAGGCAAATCCTCTTGAACGTCTAGACTGCTAGGTCATATACAATAGATACATCAGCAATTGGCCATATTTAGAGAACATTTCTCTTAGATCTCTTTCTGTAGTATACAAGCTCAATCCAAATACTCCAAGACAACAGTTAGGATCAGGATTTGCCCGATTCCCAACATGACGCCAGCGAGTAGACATGGGAGAATGACTGTGGCTATGCCGTCTTCGATAATCTCTGCTGTAAGATCTGCTACGAGATCTTCTATGGGACCAGGGACCGGAGATCGTGACCTTGTATAATGCCTCCGAGAACTTCTTCTGGATCTAGACCTAGATTCCGATCTGGACCTGGACTTTGATCTGGAACGCCTGGAATCTTCCTTTGGAGCGAGACCTTGCAGGGGTATGACTTGCAGATTTCCCAGATCCATGAGCACTTCCGCTTCTGGAAAGCAGAACGGGATTCCCCCTCGCCGTAGTTCTCCTCGCCGCTGTCGCTCATGACTTTCACTGCTGTCGCCCGCTCGATGTGCTTCAATCGAAGCTGGCCAACCTCTCGCACCTTCAGTGTAGAGGCTCCGCCGCAGGCCTCACACCACACACCCGGTGCCCCAGGCACTGAGAACCGAAACGCTCCGGCCGCCGCCTCCGCTCGGGCTCTCCACACAAGGTCTTAGGCCCCGGCATCGACGTGAGAGGAATCCTGAGAGGCCCCTAGCAACTCCCATGGGCACTGGCCTTTTCTGAGGCCACAGGAGCGGGGTCCCTGAGGTCCCCATGCTAAGACGAGAGCACCTGCTCCAACTCAAGATAATCCAGGAGGTTCTCCCCTCCAGGCGAGATGAGGCCCATTTCCCCTGAGGCATCTCGAGGCTAATCACACCTAACCTCTGGAACTTCCAAAGGGTCTTTGACACCCCTGCGGCAAGTCAAGAAGATCACCGACATACCCGTCTCCACTCGAGATGAAGCACGAGGGTCCCACCCACATCCAGAGGAGCCCCGTTTCCGCCTCGTATCTAGAGAGGAGGGATCCTTTCCCTGCGTGGTCGGGAAAGAATTCCTGGCGTTCCCGTCGCATCTCAAGAGGAAGTGCTCTCCACAGGAAAGGCCAGAGGAACTCCAGGGTCGTGCCACCATTCCAAGAGTTCCCCAGATGTCTCAGTCCATTCCAGAGGAACCTGTTTTCCCTGCACTGCCATGACTTTCACGCCGAGGATCGTCTCACACCAAGGTGGCATGTGGGACAGCCCTGTGGGAAAGCCTCATGGGAAAGCCTAGAGGGAAAGCCACAGATCCCTTGATCCACGCAACGGGAAGCGTGACACTGCTGCTACCGCTCAGGAGGAAAGCGCACGTGCATGCCCCCACTCGAGACGAGGACTGACTCCCCTGGGGAGACTCCAGAAGTACCACAAGATCCATGTCAGCACTGGAGAGGAATCTTCAGGTTCCAGCCCCGACTTCACACAAGGTCTTAGGCCCCGGCATCGACAGGAGAGGAATCCTGAGAGGCCCCCTAGAAACTTGAATGGGGACTGGCCTTTCCTGAGGCCACCAGAGCTGGCCCCTGAGGTCCCCGTCGTAAGTCGAGAGCACCTGCCGCAACTCGAGAAAATCCAGGAGGTTCTCCCCTCCAGGCCGAGATGAGGCCCATTTCCACTGAGGTGTCTCGAGGCTAATCACACCTAACCTCTGGAACTTCCAAAAGGTACTTTACACCCTTGCTGCAACTCAAGAAGTTCCCCGACATACCCGTCTCCACTCGAGAATAAGCAAGATGGTCCCCCCTACATCCACAGGAGGCGCGTTTCCACCTCGTCGCTCGAGATGAGGGATCCTTTCCTTCCGGGGACCAGCGTGAGGAATTCCGCCTATGGCAAAGGTCATGAGGAAGGAGGCTTGGCATGCGCAAAGGCGTGATCAAGCCTCAGGTAACCCCCTGTTCCCGGAGCATCGAACCCCAAAACCAGAGTCTGTTTTACGCTCTCACCTACACTTCTGACTTTACGGGGGCTCTCCCCCATAACTGTTTCTCTCGGAGAAGAAGTAAACGTGCAGCTTCAAGGCAATAAATATTCTTGGGCATGACAAGAGTGTTTCAGCTTGCCGACTCCTCTGAAGGTTATCTAGCCCACCTTTATAGGTTTGTCCGGCCACATGTGATTGTTTACAGCCTCCCAACCTGAGAGGCATGAGATGTTTTAGACTTACTAAAGGCAAATTATTTTGGGGAGTTAGAAATTATTAGTATAGTTGGTTAGGAATTATATTGGTGAAGGGTTCTTCATTTGTTGTGTCAAAAATTGCTGCTAATTCCCTGCTCTGGGTGGGACAAGGATATTTTAGGTCAAACCTCTCTGCTGACAGACCAGCTTGTGTGACAGGATTATCCATACTGCTGCCACTAGGCACAAGATTGTTTACTGCCTCTCAACTGTAAACAGCACAGAGAGTTTTGGAGTATTTTGAGAGTCTTAATTAGCATAGGACTTTTTCTTCTTGTTGAGTCAATGATTGCCACCAGGCCTCCATATCCTTAGGCACTTGGGAATATATTAATCAATGTATTTGGAATATAGCAAAGGAAATATAGCAGTTTTTGATGTTAGCAATACTAGACTTTTTGAGTTAATGGATTTTCACTTTTGTAATAGATCACTGTACTTTGTTATATATCACTGTGTCCTTTCTATGTAAGAATGTAACTTTATCATATCTTAAGACTAAATAGATCTTAAGGGGAGAATTGATGAAAGGATTTTCATTTGTTAGGCTGATGTTTGCTGATAAATCTCCATGTTCCCTACCCTTATAATGAATATAACTAGTATATAGGAGAAATAAGTATTAACCTTTAAGCATATAGGAGAAATAAGAATTCACCTTTAAGACTAATCATGTTAACCTTGGGTTAAATAAATTTCCTTTCTTTGATTGTAACTCACTACAACCCTCACCCCTATAGGAATGTAACTTTATTTGGAGGGTGGTGCCTGGTTTAAGAAAAAACACCCTTGGAAGAAATAAGTTTATTTGGTTATCAGAAAGAAAGGATCATAAAATGTCAGCAGGTCTCATTCATGGCCAGAAGATGATGTAAGATCCCTAAGACCTTTTTTTATACATTTATGTGAAGCACCTGATTTTGATAAAGGTCAGGATGCCGACTCCTGCGTGACTCTGTATTCATCCCTATGTGTAACAAGAGGTATACAAGCAAAACCAAAAATAAAGAAATCAGATCAGTTTCCGGAAAGACTGATTCCCCCATGTCGCTTCTTTTTTGCTCCCCGTTTTTTCTGGGCTGAATTCTCTACTGGAGGATGGATGCTATTCCACGTAATCCAAGTTATTCAGCCTCTTTTTCTCCAATAATCTTCCTACTACACAATCCATTTCTAATCTCTTTATATCTGGGATTAAATATGTATATTTCCAAAGACGACGACTACGTCCCCACCTTCGAATCACGCTGGATCCACCGGGCTGGACCACGGGACTTTCCCTGCTTGGTCGGGAAAGTATTCCCGGCGTTCCCACCGCATCTCAAGAAGAGGCGCTCTCCACAGGAAAGGCGAGAGGAACTCCAGGGTCGTGCCACAATTCCAAGAGTCCCCCAGATGTCTCAGTCCATTCCAGAGGAACCTGTTTTCCCTGCACTGCCTTGATTTTCACGCCGAGGATCGACTGGCACCATGGTGGCACGTGGGACAGCGATGTGGGAAAGCCTCGTGGGAAAGCCTCGAGGGAAAGCCCCATGAGAAATACCTCGAGGGAAAGACATAGATCTCTTGATCCACGCGACGGGCAGCGTGACACTGCTACTGCAGCTCAGGAGGTAAGCGTTCCTGCATGATCCCGCTGAGAAGAGGACTGACACCCCTGGGGAGACTCAAGAAGTACCCAAGAACCATGTCACCACGGGAGAGGAATCCTCAGGTACCGGCCTCGACTTCACACAAGGTCTTAGGCCCGCACCATCGACGGGAGAGGAATCCTGAGAGGCCCCGATAGCCACTCGGATGGGAACTGGCCTTTCCTGACGCCACCAGAGCGGGTCCCTGAGGTCCCAGCGTACGTTGAGAACACCTGCCACAATTCGAGAAAATCCAGGAGGTTCTCCCCTCCAGGCAAGATGAGGCCAATTTCCGCTGAGGCACTCGAGGCTAATCACACCTAAACTCTGGAAATTCCAAAGGTTCCTTCACAACCTTGCTGAAACTCAAGAAGTTCCCCGACATACCGTCTCCACTCCAGAGGAAGCACGAGGGTCCCGCCCACATCCAGAGGAAGCCCCGTTTCTGCCTCGGACCTCGAGATGACGGATCCTTTCCCTGCTTGGTCGGGAAAGAATTCCCGGCGTTCCCGTCCCATCTCAAGAGGAGGCGCTCTCCACAGGAAAGGCGAGCGGAACTCCAGGGTCGTACCACCATTCCAAGAGTCCCCCAGATGTCACAGGTCCATTCCAGAGGAACCTGTTTTCCCTGCACTGCCTCGACTTTCAAGCCGAGGATCGACTCACACCATGGTGGCAGGTGGGACAGCCCTGTGGGAAAGACTCTTGGGAAAGCCTTGAAGGAAAGACTTGAGTGAAAGCTACAGATCCCTTGACCACGCGTTAGGAAGCGTGACACTGCTGCTACAGCTCGGGAGGAAAGCGCACGTGCATGCCCACACTCGAGACGAGGACTGACTTCCCTGGGGAGACTCCAGAAGTACCCAAGAACCATGTCAGCACTGGGAGAGGAATCCTCAGGATCCGGCCTCGACTCCACACAAGGTCTTAGGCCCCGGCATCGACCCAAGAGGAATCCCGAGAGTCCCCCTGGCAACTTGCATGGGGACTGGCCTTTCCTGAGGCCACGAGACAGGTTCCCTGAGGTCCCCGTCGTAATTCGAGAGCACCTGCCGTAACTCGAGAAAATCCAGGAGGTTCTCCACTACAGGCAAAATGAGGCCTATTTCCACTGACGCATCTAGAGGCTAAGCACACCTAACCTCTGGAACTTCCAATGGTTCCTTCACACACTTGCTGCAACTCAAGAGCTTTCCCGACATACCCGTCTACACTCAAAGGAAGCACGAGGGTCCCGCCCACATCCAGAGAAGCCCCGATCCCCCCTCGAGGCTCCAAAGGAGAGATCTTTTAACTGCTTGCATTTCCCGAGTCAAAGACCTTGTGTTGAGTTGGGACCGGAAACTGAGGATTCCTCTCCAGTGCTGACGTGAATTTTTGGGTACTTCTGGACTCTCCCTAGGGGAGTCAGTCCTCGTCTCGAGTGGGGAAATGCACTGTGGGCTTTCCTCCCTAACGGTGGCAGCAGTGTCATGCTACCCGACGGGTGGATCAAGGGATGTGTGGCTTTCCCTGTAGGATTTCCCATGAGGCTTTCCCACGAGGCTAACACACAGGGCTGTCCCCACGTGCCACCGTGGTGTGAGTCGATCCTCGACGTGACAGTCAAGGCAGTGCAGGTAAAAGAGTTTCCCTTTGGAATGGACTCAGTCCTCTGGGGGACTCTTGGAATGGTGGCACGACCCTGGAGTTCCTCTCGCCTTTCCTGTGGAGAGCGCTTCCTCTTGGATGCGACGGAATGCCAGGAATTCTTTCCCGACCACGCAGGGAAAGGATCCCTCATCTCGAGCTACAAGGAGGAAAAGGGCCTTCTCTGGATGTGCAAGGGACGCTCGCGCTTCCTCTCGAGTGGACAAGGGTATGTCGGGGAACTTCTTGAGTTGCAGCAAGGGTGTGAAGGACCCTATGGAAGTTCCAAAGGTTAGATGTGATTAGCCTCGGAGTCGCCTCAGCGGAAATGGGCCTCATCTAGCCTGGAGGGGAGAATCTCCAGGATTTTCTCGAGTTGCGGTAGGTGCTCTCGATTTACGACGGGGACCACAGGGACCCTATCTGGTGGCCTCAGGAAAGGCCACTCTCCGTGCGAGTTGCTTATTGGCCTCTCAGGATTCCTCTCCCTTCAATGCTGGGGCCTAAGACCTTTTGTGAAGTCGGGGCCGTAAACTGAGAATTATTCTCCAGTGCTGACATGGATCTTGGGGTACTTCTGGAGTCTCCCCAGGGGAGTCAGTCCTCGTCTCGAGTGGGGGCATGCACGTGCGCTTTCCTCCTGAGCTGTGGAAGCAGTGTCACGCTTCCCATCGCGTGGATCAAGGGATCTGTGGCTTTCCCTCGAGGCTTTCCCTCAAGGCTTTCCCACGAGGCTTTCCTACGAGGCTTTACCACAGGGCTGTCCCACGTGCCACTGTGGTTTGAGTCGATCTTCGGCGTGAAAGTCGAGGCAGTTTGGGGAAAACAGGTTCCTCTGAAATGGACTGAGACATCTGGGGGACTCTTGGAATGGTGGCCTGACCTGGAGTACCTATCCCCTTTCCTGTGGAGAGGGCCTCCTCTTGAGATGCGACGGGAACCTCGGGAATTCTTTTTCGACCAAGTAGGGAAAGGATCCCTCATCTCGAGCAAAGAGGCGGAAACGGGGCTCCTTTGGATGTGGGCGGGACCCTTCTGCTTCCTCTCGAGTGCATACGGGTATATCGGGGAACTTCTTGAGTTGCAGCAAGGGTGTGAAGGAACCTTTGGACGGTTCAGGGGGTAGGTGTGATTGGCCTCGAGATGCTTCAGCAATAATTCGCCTCTGTTCGCCTGGAGGGGAGAACCTCCAGGATTTTCTCGACTTGCGGCAGGTGCTCTCGACTTACGACGGGGACCTCAGGGACCCGCTCTGGTGGCCTCAGGAAAGGCAGGTCCCCATGCGAGTTGCTAGGGGACCTCCCTGGATTCCTCTACCGTAGATGCCGGAACCTAAGACCTTGTCTGGAGTTGGGGCCGGAACGTGAGGATTTCTCTCCAGGCCTGACATGGATCCTGGGGTACTTCTGGAGTCTCCCCAGGCGATTCAGTCCTCATCTCGAGTGGGGGCATGCACGTGCGCTTTCCTCCCGAGCTCTAGAACCAGTGTCAGTCTTCCCGGCCCGACGATCAAGGGATCTGTGGCTTTCCCTCTGGGCATTCCCACCAAGTTTCCAAACAGGCTTTCCCACAGGGCTGTCCCAAGTGCCACCGTTGTGTGGGTCGATCATCTGCATGAATGTCGAGGCAGTGCAGGGAAAACAGGTGTCCCTGGCATGGACTGAGACATCTGGAGGACTCTGGGAATGGTGGCACGACCCTGGAGTTCCTCTGGCCTTTCCTGTGGAGAGCGCCTGTTCTTGAGAGGCGACGGGAACACCGGGAATTCTTTCCCGACCACACACTGAAAGGATTCCCCGTCTCGAGCTAGGAGGCGGAAACGGGGCTCCTCTGGATGTGGGCGGGACTCTCGAGCTTCCTCTCGAGTGGAGACGGGAATGTCGGGGAACTTCTTGATTTGCAGCAAGGGTGTGAAGGACTCTTTGGAAGTTCCAGAGTTTAGGTGTGATTAGCCTCGAGACGCCTCAGCGGAAATGGGCCTCATTTCGCCTGGAAGGAAGAACCTCCTGGATTTTCTCGAGTTGTGGCAGGTGCTCTCCAATTATGACGGGGACCTCAGGGACCTGCTCTGGTGGCCTCAGGAAAGACCATTCCCCATGCGAGTTGCTCGGGGGCCTCTCGGGATTCCTCTTCCATCGATGCCGGGGTCTAAGACCTTGTGTGGAGTCGGTGCTGGAACCTGAGGATTCCTCTCCAGTGCTGACATGGATCTTGGGGTACTTCTGGAGTCTCCCCAGGGGAGTCAGTCCTCGTCTCGAGTGGGGGCATGCACGTGCGCTTTACTCTCGAGCTGTAGCAGCAGTGTCACGCTTCCCTTCGCGTGGCTCAAGGGATCTGTGGCTTTCCCTCGAGGCTTTCCCAGGAGGCTTTCCCACGAGGCTTTTCCACAGGGCTGTCCCACGTGCCACCGTGGTGTGACTCGATCCTCGGCTTGATGTCGAGGCAGTGGAGGGAAAACAGGTTTCCCTGGAATGGACTGAGACATCTGCGGGACTCTGGGAATGGTGGCACGACCCTGGAGTTCTTCTTGCCTTTCCTGTGGAGAGTGCCTCCTCTTGAGATGCGACGGGAATGCCGGGAATTCTTCCCCGACCACGCAGGAAAGGATCCCTCCTCTCGAGCAAGGAGGCGGAAACGGGGTTCCTCTGGATGTGAGCGGGATTCTCGTGCTTCCTCTCGAGTGGAGACGGATATGTCGGGAACCTCTTGAGTTGCAGCAAGGGTGTGAAGGACCCTTTGGAAGTTCCAGAGGTTAGGTGTGAATAGCCTCGAGACGCCTCAGCGGAAATGGGCCTCATCTCGCCTGGAGGGGAGAACCTCTTGGATTTTCTCGAGTTGCGGCAGGTGCTCTCGACTTACGACGGGAGACCCCTGGGACCCGCTCTGGAGGCCTCAGTAAAGGCCAGTTCCCATGCGAGTTGCTCGGGGGCCTCTCGGGATTCCTCTCCCGTCGATGCTGGGGCCTAAGACCTTGTGTGGAGTCAGTGTCGGAACCTGAGGATTCCTCTCCAGTGCTGACATGGATCTTGGGGTACTTCTGGAGTCTCCCCAGGGGAGTCAGTCCTCGTCTTGAATGGGGGCATGCACGTGCGCTTTCCTCCTGAGCGTTAGCAGCAGTGTCGCGCTTCCCTTCGCGTAAATCAAGGGATCAGGGGCTTTCCAAGGAAGCTATCACAGGAGGCTTTCCCACGAGGCTTTCCCACAGGGCTGTCCCACATGCAACCGTGGTGTGAGTCGATCCTCGGCTTGAAAGTCGAGGCAGTGCAGGGAAAATAAGTTTCCCTGGAATGTTCGGAGACATCTGGTTGTCTCTGGGAATGGTGGCACTACCCTGGAGTTCCTCTCGCCTTTCCTGTGGAGAGTGGCCTCCTCTTGAGATGCGAAGGGAACGCCGGGAATTCTTTCCCGACCACGCAGGGAAAGGATCCCTCCTCTCAAGCTAGGAGGCGGAAACGGGGCTCCTCCTAGATGTAGGCGGGAACTCTCGTGCTTCTTCCTCGAGTGGAGACGGGTATGTCGGGGAACTTCTTGAGTTGCAGCAAGGGTGTGAAGGACCCTTTGGAAGTTCCAGAGGTTAGGTGTGTATTAGCCTCGAGACGCCTCAGCGGAAATGGGCCTCATCTCGCCTGCAGGGGAGAACCTCCTGGATTTTCTCGAGTTGCGGCACGTGCTCTCGACTTACGACGGGAACCGTCAGGGAGCCCGCTCTGGTGGCCTCAGGAAAGGCAAGTCCCCATGCGAGTTGCTCGGGGCCTCACGGGGCCTCTCGGGATTCCTCTCCCGTCGATGCCGGTGCTAAGACCTTGTGTGGAGTCGATGCCGGAACCTGAGGATTCCTCTCCAGTGCTGACATGGATCTTGGGGTACTTCTGGAGTCTCCCCAGGGGAGTCAGTCCTCGTCTCGAGTGGGGACATGGAGTGCGATTTCCTCCGAGCTGTAGCAGCAGTGTCACGCTTCCCTTCGCGTGGATCAAGGATCTGTGGCTTTCCCTCGAGGCTTTCCCACGAGGCTTTCCCACGAGGCTTTCCCACAGGGCTGTCCCACGTGCCACCGTGCGTGTGAGTCGATCCTCGGCTTGAAAGTCGAGGCAGTGCAGGGAAAACAGGTTTCCCTGGAATGGACTGAGACATCTGGGGGACTCTGGGAATGTGGCAGGACCCTGGAGTTCCTCTCACCTTTCCTGTGGAGAGCGCCTCCTCTTGAGATGCGACGGAACGCCGGGAATTCTTTCCCGACCACGCAGGGAAAGGATCCCTCCTCTCGAGCTAGGAGGCTGAAACGGGGCTCCTTTGGAAGTGGGCGGAACTCTCGTGCTTCCTCTCGAGTGGAGACGGGAATGTCGCGGAACTTCTTGAGTTGCAGCAAGGGTGTGAAGGACCCTCTGGAAGTTCCAGAGGTTAGGTGTGATTAGCCTCGAGACGTCTAGCGTAAATGGGCCTCCATCTCGCCTGGAGGGGAGAACCTCACTGGATTTTCTCGAGTTGCGGCCCAGTCTCTCGACTTACGACGGAGACCTCAGGGACCCGCTCTGGTGGCCTCAGGAAAGGCCAGTCCCCAGCGAGTTGCTCGGGGGCCTCTCGGGATTCCTCTCCGTCGATGCACGGGCCTAAGACCTTGTGTGGAGTGGTGCCGGAACCTGAGGATTCCTCTCCAGTGCTGACATGGATTGGGGTACTTCTGGAGTCTCCCCAGGGAGTCAGTCCTCGTCTCGAGTGGGGGCATGCACGTGCGCTTTCCTCCCGAGCTGTAGCAGCAGTGTCACGCTTCCCTTCGCGTGGATCAAGATCTGTGGCTTTCCCTTGAGGCTTTCCCACGAGGCTTTCCCACGAGGCTTTCCACAGGGCTGTCCACGTGCCACCGTGGTGTGAGTCGATCCTCGGCTTGAAAGTCGAGGCAGTGCAGGGAAAACAGGTTTCCCTGGAATGGACTGAGACATCTGGGGGACTCTGGGAATGGTGGCACGACCCTGGAGTTCCTCTCGCCTTTCCTGTGGAGAGCGCCTCCTCTTGAGATGCGACGGGAACGCGGGAATTCTTCCCCACCACGCAGGAAAGGATCCCTCCTCTCGAGCTAGGAGGCGGAAACGGGCTCCTTCTGGATGTGGGCGGGACTCTCGTGCTTCCTCTCGAGTGGAGACGGGTATGTCGGGGAACTTGTTGAGTTGCAGCAAGATTGTGAAGGACCCTTTGGAATTTCCAGAGGTTAGGTGTGATTAGCTCGAGACACCTCAGCGGAAATGGGCCTCATCTCGCCTGGAGGAGAACCTCCTGGATTTTCTCGAGTTGCGGCAGGTGCTCTCGACTTCGACGGGACCTCAGGGACCCGCTCTCGTGGCCTCAGGAAAGGCCAGTCATGCCAGCTTGCGGCCTCTCGGGATTCCTCTCCCGTCGATGCGGTGCCTAAGACCTTGTGGGGAGTCGGTGCCCGAACCTGAGGATTCCTCTCCAGTGCTGACATGGATCTTGGGGTACTTCTGGAAGTCTCCCCTGGGGAGTCAGTCCTCGTCTCGAGTGGGGGCATGGACATGCGATTTCCTCCCGAGCTGTAGCAGCAGTGTCATGCTTCCCTTCGCGTGGATCAAGGGATCTGTGGCTTTCTCAACCACGAGGCTTTCCCTCGAGGCTTTCCCACGAGGGCTTTCCCAGAGGTTCCCACAGC
>NW_017217548.1:0-12464 GCF_001704415.2 Capra hircus | reverse complement strand
CTTCTAGAGTTGCAGCAAGGGTGTGAAGGACCCTTTGGAAGTTCCAGAGTTTAGTGTGAATAGCCTCTAGTCGCCTCAGGGAAATGGGCCTCATCTCGCCTGGAGGGGAGAACCTCCTGGATTTTCTCGAGTTGCGGCAGGTGCTCTCGACTTACGACGGGGACCTCAGGGAACCGCTCTGGTGGCCTCAGTAAAGGCCAGTCCCCATGCGAGTTGCTCGGGGCCTCTCGGGATTCTCTCCCGTCGATGTCAGGCCTAAACCTTGTGTGGAGTCGGTGCCGGAACCTGAGGATTCCTCTCCAGTGCTGACATGATCTTGGGGTACTTCTGGAGTCTCCCCAGGGGAGTCAGTCCTCATCTCGAGTGGGGGCATGCACGTGCGCTTTCCTCCGAGCTGTAGCAGCAGTGTCACGCTTCCCTTGCTGGATCAAGGATCTGTGGCTTTCCCTCGAGGCTTTCGAGGCTTTCCCACGAGCTTTCCCACAGGGCTGTCCCACGTGCCACCTTGGTGCGAGTCGATCCTCGGCTTGAAAGTCGAGGCAGTGCAGGGAAAACAGGTTTCCTGGAATGGACTGAGACATCTGGGGGCCTCTGGGAATGGGTGCACGAATCTGGAGTTCCTCTCGCCTTTCCTGTGGAGAGCGCCTCCTCTTGAGATGAGACGGGAACTCCAGGAATACTTGACCGACCACTCAGTGAAAGGATCCCTCCTCTCGAGCTAGGAGGCAGTAACGGGGCTCCTCTGGATGTGGGCGGGACTCTCGGGCTTCCTCTCGAGTGGAGACGGGTATGTGGGGGAGCTTCTTGAGTTGCAGCAAGGGCATGAAGGACCCTTTGTAAGTTCCATAGGTTAGGTGTGATTAGCCTCGAGACGCCTCAGCGGTAATGGGCCTCATCTCGCCTGGAGGGTAGAACCTCCTGGATTTTCTCGAGTTGCGGCAGGTGCCCTCGACTTACGACGGGGACCTCAGGGACCGCTCTGGTGCCCTCAGGAAAGGCCAGGCCCCATGCGAGTTGCTCGACGGCCTCTCGGGATTCCTCTCCCGTCTATGCCGGGGCCTAAGATCTTGTGTGGAGTCGGTGCCAGAACCTGAGGATTCCTCTCCGGTGCTGACATGGATCTTGGGGTACTTCTGAGGTCTCCCCGGGAGTCAGTCCTCGTCTCGAGGGAGGCTTGCACGTGGGCTTTCCTCCCGAGCTGTAGCAGCAATGTCACGCTTTCCTTCACGTGGATCAAGGGATCTGTGGCTTTCCCTCGAGGCTTTCACACGAGGCTTTCCCAAGAAGCTTTCCCACAGGGCTGTCCCACGTGCCACCGTGGTGTGAGTCGATCCTCGGCTTGAAAGTCGAGGCAGTGCAGGGAAACAGGTTTCCCGGGAATGGACTGAGACATCTGGGGGACTCTGCGAATGGTGGCACGACACTGGAGTTCCTCTCGCCTTTCCTGTGGAGAGCGCCTCCTCTTGAATTGCGACGGGAACTCGGTGAATTATTTCCAGACAACGCACAGGAAAGGATCCCACCTCTGGAGCTAAGAGGCAGAAATGGGGCTCCTCTGGGATGTGGGTGGGACTCTCGTGCCTTTCCTCTCGAGTGCAGACGGGTATGTCGGAGAATTTCTTGAGTTGGCAGCAAGGGTGTGAAGGACCCTTTGGAAGTTCCAGAGGTTAGGTGTGATTAGCCTCAAGACGCCTCAGCGGAAATGGGCCTCATCTTGCCTGGAGGGGAGAACCTCCTGGATTTTCTCGAGTTGGGCAGGTGCTCTCGACTTATGACGGGGACCTCAGGGACCCGCTCTGATGGACTCAGTAAAGGCCAGTCCACATGCGCGTTGCTCAGGGGCCTCTCGGGATTCCTCTCCCGTCGATGCCGGGCCTACGACCTTGTGTGAATTCGGTGCCGGAAACTTGAGGATTCCTCTCCAGTGCTGACATGGATCTTGGGGTACTATGGAGTCTCCCTAGGGAGTCGTCAGTGTAGTCTCGAGTGGGGGCATGCACGTTGTCGATTTCCTCCAGAGCTGTAGGCAGTAGTGTCACGCTTCCTTCGCGTGGATCAAGGGATCTGTGGTCTTTCCCCTAGAGGACTTTTCCCACGAGGCTTTCCACCTTTCCCACGAGGCTTTCCCACAGGGCTGTCCCACGTGCCACCGTGGTGTGAGTCGATCCTCGCTAGAAAGTCGAGGCAGTGCAGGGAAAACAGGTTTCCCCTGGAATGGACTAGAGACATCTGGGGGATCCTGCGGAATGGTGGAACGACCCTTGAGTTCCTCTCCGCCTTTCCTGTGGAGAGCGCCTCATCTTGAGATGCGATCGGGAAACGCCGGGAATTCATTCCCAACCACAGCAGGGAAAGGATCCCTCCTCTCGAGCTACGAGCCGGAAACGGAGCTCCTCTGGATGTGGCCGGGACCCTCGTGCTTCCTCTTGAGTGGAGACGGGTATGTCGGGGAACTTCTTGAGTTGCAGCATGACTGTGAAAGACTCTTTAGAAGTTCCAGAGTTCACGGTGTGATTAGCCTCGGAGACACATCAGTGGAAACGGGCCTCATCTCACCTGCATGGGGAGAACCTCCTGGATTTTTACCGGAGTTGCGGCAGGTGCTCTCGACTTACGACGGGGACCTCATGGACCCGCTCTGGTTACCTCAGGAAAGGCCAGTCCCCATGTGAGTTGCTAGAGGTCCTGTCGCTATTTCCTCTCCCGTCGATGCCAGGGCCTAAGACCTTGGTGTGGAGTCGGGGGCCGGAACCTGAGGATTCCTCTCCAGGGCTGACATGCATCTTGGGGTATTTCTGGAGTCTTCCCCAGGGGAGTCAGTTCTCGTCTCGAGTAGGGGCATGCACGTGCGCTTTCCTCCCGTGCTGTAGCAGCAGTGTCACGCTTCCCGTCGCGTGGATTAAGGGATCTGTGGCTTTCCCTCGAGGCTTTCCCACGAGGCTTTTCCCACAGGGTTGTCACACGTGCCACCAGGTGTGAGTCGATCCTCAGCGTGAAAGTCGAAGCAGTGCAGGGAAAACAGGATCCTCTGGAATGGACTGAGACATACTGGGGGACTCTTGGAATGGTGGCACGACCCATGAGTTCCTCTCGCCTTTCCTGTGCAGCGCGCCTCCTCTTGAGATGCGTCGAAACTGTCGGGAATTCTTTCCCGAGGAAGCAGGGAAGGATCCCTCATCTCGGAGCTTGGAGGAGGAAACGGAGCTCCTCTGGCGGTTGCCGGACCCTCGTGCTTCCTCTGGAGTGGAGACGGGTATGTCGGGGAACTTCTTGAGTTTTAGCAAGGGTGTTTAGGACACTTTGGAAGTTCCAGAGTTTAGTTGTGATTACTCTCGAGACGCCGCAGAGAAAATGGGCCTCATCTCGACTGGAGCAGAGAACTCCTGGATTTTTCTCGAGTTGCGGCAGGTACTCTCCGACATACCGACCGTGACCTCAGGGACAGTGTAGCAGATGTGTCACGCTTCCCGTCCCGGGGATCAAGGGATCTGTGGCTTTCCCTCGAGGCTTTCTCACAGGGCTGTCCCACATGCCACCATGGTGTGAGTGGATCCTCGGCGTGAAAGTTCGAGGCAAGTGCTGGGAAAACGGGTTTCCTCTGAAAATGGACTGAGACATCTGGGGGACTCTTGAAATGGTGGCACGACCCTGGAGTTCCTCTTGCCTTTCCTATTGAGAACCCTTGCTCTTGAGATGCCATGGGAACGCCGAAAAATCTTTCCTGACTAAGCAGGATAGGATCCTTCATCTCGGAAACGGGGTTCCTCTGAATGTGGGCGGGACCCTCGTGCTTCCTCTCGTGTGGAGACGGGTATGTCGGGGAACTTCTTGAGTTGCAGCAAGGACCCTTTTTAATTTCCAGAGGTTAGGTGTGATGAGCCTCCAGACACCTCAGAGGAAATGGGCCTCATCCGCCTGGAGGGGAGAACCTCCTGGATTTTACCCCAGTTGCGGCAGGTGCTCTCGAGTTACGACGGGTCTCTCAGGGACCCGCTCTGGGTGGCCTCAGGAAAGGCCCAGTCCCCATGCGAGTTACCAGGGGGCCTTTTAGGGATTCCTCTCCCATCGATGCCCGGTGCCTAAGACGCTTGTGTGGAGTCGGGGCCAGACCCTGAGGATGCCTCTCCAGTGCTGACATGAATCTTTCCGTACTTCTGGAGTCTCACCAGGGGAGTCAGTCCTCATCTCGTGTGGGGGCATGCACCTGCCATTTCCTCACGACCTGCAGCAGCAGTGTCACGCTTGCCGACGTGTGGATCAAGGGATCTGTCGCTTTCCATTGAGGCTTTCCCACGAGGCTTTCCAACAGGGCTGTCCCACGTGCCACGGTGGTGTGAGTCGATCCTCGGCGTGAACGTCGAGGCAGTGCAGGGAAAACAGTTTCTTCTGGAATGGACTTAGACATCTGGGGACTCTTGGAATGCTGGCAAGGCCCTGGAGTTCCTCTCGTCTTTCCTGTGGAGAGCGCCTCCTCTTGAGATGCGACGGGAAGGCCGGGAATTCTTTCCCCGGACGACAGAAGGGAAAGGATCCCTCTTCTCGAGCTACGAGGCGGAAACGGGGCTCCGCTGGATATGGGCGGGAACCTCGTCCTTCCTCTCGAGTGGATATGGGTATGTCGGAGAACTTCTTGACTTGCAGCAAGGGTGTGAAGGACCCTTTGGAAGTTCCAGAGGTTAGGTGTGATTAGCCTCGAGACGCCTCAGCGGAAATGGGCCTCATCTCGCCTGGAGGGGAGAACCTCCTGGATTTTCTCGAGTTGCGGCAGGTGCTCTCGAGTTACGACGGAGACCTCAGGGACCCGCTCTGGTGACCTCAGGAAAGGCCAGTCCCCATGCGAGGTGCTAGGGGGCCTCTCAGGATTCCTCTCCGGTCGATGCCGGGGCCTAAGACCTTGTGTGGAGTCGGGACCGGAACCTGAGGATTCCTCTCCAGTGCTGACATGGATCTTGGCGTACTTCTGGAGTCTCCCAAGCTTGCGTCAGTCCTCGGCTCGAGTGGGGTCATGCACGTGCGCTTTCCTCCCGAGCGGTAGCAGCAGTGTCACGCTTCCCTTCTCGTGGATCAAGGAATCTGTGGCTTTCCCTGGAGTCTTTCCCATGAGGCTTTCCCACAAGGCTATTCCACTTGCCACCATGGTGTGAGTCGATCCTCGGCGTGAAAGTCGAACCAGTGCAGGGAAAACAGGAACCTCCTTCCCCACAGTAGGGGATACACTGTCCCTTGGGCGGGTATCTCCAGGGCACTCGCGCTGGGGGGTTGCCCGCGGAGGTGCGGGCCTCAGGCTCCACGTGAGAAAAGCCCCAAATGGCATTAGCTGCCAGTCCAGACGCTGGCCCCTCAGGTCTCTGGCCGGAGCCTTGGCTCCAGGCAACTCAAAACCCTCGGGGGTGGCACTCTGGGACTGCTGTAGGGAAAGGATGCCAAGAGCCCACGGAGGAGTTGGGGAGGGGGCATGGGGGAAACGGAGGCGAGGACAGCGAGGGATCTAGGTGGAGGCGCTGGAGAGAGCGTCTGGTGTCCCGGAATGCCTCGGAGGAGCCAGCGGGGGACAGTCGAGGACCAGGGACCTGTGGAATGTGAAAAGGCGGGAAATCTCAGAGCAAGGCAGGCTGGGAAAGGGGGCGTTGGTGGCCAATTCAAAGGGACCTAGGGGCGTTTCCTGGGCGGTGAGTTCCCTTGGCACTGCTGAGGGCCCCTGATTGATCCACTTCGGGGTTGAACCCACCCCCGCTGCGAGGGAGGGCCACAAACCAAAGCCCCCGAACTGCCCGCCCACCCCAACGGGGATCTTGGCGGTCCAGGGCACAGCCGTGCCCGGGAAAAGCCCACTCGCTCCACGGGACTCCGTCCAGGGTCTCTGCTTGGAAAGAGGCCAGGGGCGGCCCCCTCCATCTACCCACCCAAACCCTATTGACGTCAATGGTGGCGGAGACGCCTCCCGTTCTCCAGAGTCCTGAGCTGCTGGGTCCCCGCCCACTCAGCCAGCAGTCTGCAGCGTGCCCGTGTGCCTCTCCCACCATGGCTTCGTCCGGCTCCTCCAGCACCTCAAGCGGTACGTTTGCCCCTCGGTCCCTGTGGTCGGATCACATCTCAGGGGATTTGCGGGTGGCCTGGGCAAGGGCTCTCCGGCCAATGTGTTGACCCCCCTCCCACCCGAGAACGGCTGGGACCCATCGGCCAGGCCCGGGGTTTCCGAGGCGTCAGGTGTGCCCAAATTCGGAGGGCGTGGCATCGTTCGTTCATCTTGCTCCTTTGGCACACACATGGCTTCTCCGTTCTCTTTTCTGGGAAGACAGTGTTGTTTCAGGGGGCGTGCTGCGGGGGGCGGGGGCCGGGGTTGGGGGGTGGTGGGAGCGGGTGCTTTGCTGGGATGAGGCCCTTTATCCTCACATCTTCATGTGGGAATGGAGTCGGGGAGCTCTGTGGCCTTGCTGCCTTCAGTGGCTTCCTCTGCACAGGGGCCTAGTGGCTTCTGCCTTTTGTCAGGCGTTACGGGGTTTGGGCGTCGCTTTGGTGGCCTTGGCCTTAGCCTTGGCCTGGGCCTTGGCCTTGCCCTTGCGTTGCTGTTGCCCTTGCCTTGGTCTTGGGCTTGGCCTTGCCCTGCCCTTGAACTTGAACTTGACCTTTGAACTTGAACTGCTTGACCTTGAACTTGAACTATGGAAGCTTGACCTTGAACTTGAACTTGAACTTGACCTTGACCTTGAACTTGAACTTGACCTTGGAACTTGAACTTGACTTGAACTTGAACTTGAACTTGACTTGAACTTGAACTTGAACTTGCAACTTGAACTTGAACTTGACTTTGAACTTGAACTTTGAACTTGAACTTGAACTTGACTTGACCTTGAACATTGACTTGAACTTGAACTTGAACTTGACTTGACCTTGAACTTGAATCCTTGACTGACTTGAACTTGAACTTGAACTTGACCTTGAACTTGAACTTGAACTTGACTTGAACCTTGAACTTGAACTTGACCTTGAACTTGAACTTGAACTTGACCTTGAACTTGAACTTGACCTTCAACTTGAACTTGAACTTGAACTTGAACTTGAACTTGACCTTGAACTTGAACTTCAAACTTGAACTTGTACTTGAACTTCAACTTGAACTTGTCTCTGACCTTGAACTTCAACTTGAACTTGAACTTGACCTTGACCTTGAACTTGAACTTCACTTTGAACTTGAACTTGACCTTGACCTTGACCTTGAACTTGACCCTGAACTTGACCTTGGCCTTGAACTTGAAGTTGACCTTGAACTTGAACTTAAACTTCACCTTGAGCTTGACTTGAACTTGAACTTGAACTTGACCTTGAACTTGACCTTGACCTTGAACTTGAACTTGACCTTGACCTTGACCAACAACGGGAGACCTCGAGATTTGCTCAGAGCACCGGAGGTCCAGAAGCAGGGCCCTGTATCTCCCCTTCCCTTTGTGATCATTGCAAAGACATTCCTAGCTGATAGCGGGAGTGCCCCTGAAGAAGCAAGCAGTGGGAGTGTGTTTGACACGACTGTGTGCCTTCCTGGCCTCAGCTCCACAAGGGGCCTTTCCTCTCGAAGTAGGCCCCATGTCCCCTTGGGGAGGGTGTCATGCCTCTTTTCTCCTCACTGCCAAAGGGTGGAGCCAAGCTCGCTCTGTCAGAGGTACAAAAACAGCAATTGAATGGATTTTCAAGCTCTTGCTAGGCTGCACCCTTTCAGGGCCCACTTTACTGAAACAGGTGCTCTGTGGCCCCTGGTTGGGTATGCAGGTTCACAAACAGGGTGAGATCCTGTCCAAGCCAAGAATTTTCCTGAAAGACCTAGGCTCACTAGAGCTCTCCTCCAGAGCAAAGGGGATAGAGGAGATGTATGGAGGAGTCTTTGCCTTTCCCTGTGAGTGTGGGGCTAGTCCCTACGGCCCCAAGCTCAGGGATAACTGCCTCTAAGAAAGGAATGGCAAGAAGCACTATTCTTGGAGGTTGGGACAGGGAGTTCGCAGCATGTGGGGAAAGAAAGACTTCTTCGGGGAAGAAGAGGCAACCACCGGGGGTGTGTTTGCAAGCCTCTATTTGGAAGGAACAGGTTTGCTTATACAACTCAAGACCTCCAGATCTGCTCAGAGGACTGAAGTTCCAGAGACAGGGCCATGTATCTCCCCTTCCCTTTGAGATCCTTGCAAAGACATTCCTAGCAGATCGTGGGAGTGCCCATGAAGAAGCAAGCAGCGGGAGTGTGCTTGACATCACTGGCTGCCTACCTGGGCTCAGCTCCTCAAGGGGCCTTTCTCTCCTGGTAGGCCCTATGTCCCCTTTGGGAGAGGGTGGTGCCCTCTTCCCTCCACACTGCCAAAGGGTGGAGGTGGAGCAAACTCGTTCTCTCCGAGGTAAAAAAAAAAAGACAAATTGGATGGATTTTTAAGCTCTTGCTATGCTGCACCCCTCCAGGACCCACTCGAGCAAAACAGGTGCCTGTGGCCCCTAGGTCGGGTATGCAGGTTCACACACTGGGTGGGATCCCGTCAAAGCCAAGAATTTTCCTGACAGACCTAGGCTCACTAGAGCTCTCCTCCAGAGGAAAGGGGACAGAAAAGACGTGTGTGTGGAGGTGGCTCTGCCTTTCCAGGTCCCAATCTCAGGGATAACTGCCCCTAAGAAAGGAACTGCTGCTGCTGCTGCTGCTGCTAAGTTGCTTCAGTCGTGTTCGACTCTGTGCGACGCCATAGACGGTAGCCCACTAGGCTCCCCCGTCCCTGGGATTCTCCAGGCAAGAACAGTAAGTGGGTTGCCATTGCCTTCTCCAATGCATGAAAGTGAAAATGAAAGTGCAGTCGCTCAGTCGTGTCCGACCCTCAGCGACCCCACGGACTGCAGCCTACCAGGCTTCTCCGTCCATAGGATTTTCTGAAAGGAACTGCAAGAAGCGCTTTTCCAGGAGGCTGGGAAAGGGTGTTCGCAGGATGTGGGGAAAGAGAGCCTCCTTCGGGGAAGAATAGGCGGCCACTTGTTTTGTGTTGCAAACCTCTATTTGGAAGGAACAGGTTAGCTTATACAAAGGGAGACCTCCAGATCTGCTCAGAGGACCAAAGTTGCAGAGGCAGGTCGGTGTATTTTCCCTTCACTTTGCGATCCTTGCAAAGACATTCCTTGCTGATAGATGATTCAGCAAGGGCCTTTGAGACTGTTGTTTTCTTTCCTAGGTTCAAAGATTCCTTCAGTTCCTAATATAGATATCCTAGAAATTATCTGACATCCGTGAAAATCTGATATGTCCTGGTCAAATGCTGTCAGTTATAATTCCAGTTATCATATTAAAGCATTTCAAGTCGCAGCAGTGACCAGATTACATTGTCAATTTCTATTTAATCAGGTTTTAACCATGTCCTCTATGGTTTCACACTGATGCCTTTGCAGAAATACTGCTACTTCAAGATATATGGAATATACTTTTTTTTAAGCTTACCGATAATTTGTTTGTTTGTTTGTTTGTTTGTCTTCTGGTAAGCTGGTACCAGATGGAATTTAGTCTCCTCTCTAGGTTAGAGAACAAAGTTTTCTTAGAATGCAATTTTTGATAACAGACTATGGATTTCTTTACCTTTCATTGATTTATAATTGTTTTCATCATCTGTTTTTTTACTTTCGGTAAAGTAAATAAGCCTTATTTAAGATTTTGGTACATGTAGGATGGACTAAGCTTTCCCCACTCTTGCAAGTTCCCTTAACCCTTCAGATTCTTCTCGTGGGACCAAGATCTCACTTTCCTCCAGAGGGACAATCCAAGCTTTTTATTAGTTGATCTGCCCCTGACATCAGAGTCCATTTGAGCACGAGTTGGCCTATAATTTAGGCATGAAACTATGACTACATAAAGAAAAGGTGACTTTATGATTCAGGGATGGCCATGATATGCCTTGCACTTCAGAGAAAATGGGTTAAAATGATTTTTTTTTTCTTCAAAACTGCACAGCCAGTTCTTTCAGCATATGCAATTGAAAACATCTAGTCATTAGGTCAGTTTTCATTCCAATCCCAAAGAAAGGCAATGACAAAGAATATTCAAGCTGCTGCACAATTGCACTCATCTCACACACTAGTAAAGTAATGCTCAAAATTCTCCAAGTTCACATGAACTGTGAACTTCCAAATGTTCAAGAGGGATTTAAAACATGCAGAGAAACCAGAGATCAAACTGCCAACATCCACTGGATCATTGAAAAAGCAAGAGAGTTCCAGAAAAAAAGACATCTATTTCTGCTTTATTGACTATGCCAAAGCCTTTGACTGTGTGGATCACAATAAACTGGGAAAAATTCTGAAAGAGATGGGAATACCAGACCACCTGACCTGTCTCTTGAGAAACCTGTATGCAGGTCAGGAAGAAACAGTTCGAACTGGACATGGAACAACAGACTGGTTCTAAATAGGAAAAGGAATATGTCAAGGCAGTGTATTGTCACCCTGCTTATTTAACTTATATGCAGAGTACATCATGAGAAACACTGGGCTGGAGGAAGCACACGCTGGAATCCAGATTGCTGGGAGAAATATCAAGAATCTCAGATATGCAGATGACACCACCCTTATGGCAGAAAGTGAAGAAGAACTAAAGAGTCTCCTGATGAAAGTGAAAGAGGAGAGTGAAAAAGTTAGCTTAAAGCTCAGCATTCAGAAAACTAAAATCATTGCATCCAGTCTCATCACTTCATGGCAAATAGATGGGAAAACATTGGAAACAGCAGCAGACTATTTTGGGGGGCTTGGAAATCACTGCAGGTGATGTCTGCCTCCATGAACTTAAAACGTATTTATGACTTGGAAGAAAAGTGATGACCAAACTAGACAGCATATTAAAAAGCCGAGACGTTGCTTTGCCAACAAAGATCCATCCAGTCAAGGCTATGGTTTTTCCATATGTCATGGATGGATATGAAAGATGTACTATAAAGAAAGTGACAGCTGAAAATTGGATGCTTTTGAACTGTGGTGTTGGAGAAGATGCTTGTAGGTCGCTTAGACTACAAGGAGACGCAACCACTCCATCCTAAAGGAAATCAGGTCTGAATATACATTGGGAAGGACTAATACTGAACCTGAAACTCCAATACTTTGGCCACTTGATGTGAAGAGCTGACTCACTTGGAAGTTGCTTTGATTTGCCTGTGAGTGTGGGAGCCCTCCCTGGGCAAAGGGCCTCAGGGGTCATTGCCACTGAATCACGACCTCCAAGCAAGCGCATTCCAGCTGTGTGACATTCAGGAAGCAGGAGACTGGGAAAACTATCTTCCTTAGAGGAAGGAAAGTCATCCACAGAGAGTGTGTTTTCAGGCCTCTCTTTGCAGCAAAGTGTTTTGCTTCCTCAGACATCAGAGCTGCAGGCTTGCTCTGAGGGCCCTCAATTGCAGAGTCAGGGCCTGTGTGTCTCACTGCACTTTCCAAGCATTGCAGACACATTCCTAGGTTGGAGCAGTGCTTCCCATGAGAAAGAAGCCTCGGGAGTGTGTCTGAGCGGGCTGAGTGCCATGCTAGGGTCACCTAGTCGAGGGCACCTTGCACATCCAATGGGCCCCAGGCGAGTAGCTATGGACAGGCGCCCTTCGGTTGAGACATCCCAAAGCAGGGAACAAAGCTAGCTCTGTCAGAAGGAGGAAAACAGCAATGGGATGGATTTTCAAGCAGTTGCTAAGTCACACCACGTTAGGGCTCCCCGGGAAAGAAATGCGAATTTTGGCCTCTAGGCCCAGTATCCAGATGTGTGCACAGGATATTTTCCCCACAGGATTCAAGAATGTTCCAGACAGACCTAAGCTCACTAGCTCTCTCCTGCAGAGGAAATGAAATATTGTTGCTGAACCACGAAAAGATGCTGGGATTCTTGGCTTATGGGAGGAGAAGAATTCAATCCAGGGCCCAAGACGAGGCTTGATTGCTCAGAGCTTTTTGTGCAATAGAGTTTTATTAAAGGAGAAAGGAGATAGAGAAAGCTTCTGACAGAGACATCACAAGGGGCAGAAAGCGTACCCCTTGCTAGTGTTTAGTAATGGAGTTATATACTCTCCAATAAGTTATGACAACGAACAAAGAATGTCTGGAGGTTGTAAAGACTCACTAGACCTACTCCATAATTGACATTTTTAAGATAACAGGATTAGCCAGAAGGTTTTCCAGAGACCGTCCTCAAGAAGGATGCATGATTGTTATATAATCCTAAGGAATGTAGAGGGAAAAACAGTTTGTCCTTCCTTCCTCCTGAGAATTCTAGACCCCTCTCTCCTTGGGGACCCTTGAACTTCTTATAAACCTGCCTTGGCAATGACTCTCTCAAAAACATGATTGAACAGCCGTTTGGAGCTTCCTTTGACTTTCCCTGGGAGGGAGGGAGCCCTCCCTGAGCACAGGGCCTCAGGGGCCATGGCCAATGAAAAATAATCTCCCAGCAAGTGCTTTTCAGCCCTGTGTGACTCTCAGCCCCA
>NW_017217547.1:0-12466 GCF_001704415.2 Capra hircus | reverse complement strand
AAATTCTATATTTCTTGTAGGAAAGTTAACACAGGTTTTCAAATGTTAGACAGTATTCAGTATTTCATGAAGGAAAGACTTCACAAATGTTTTCAAATTACAAAATAGTATTCAGTATTTCATGAAGGAAAGACTTCACAAATGTTTTCAAATTACAAATATGAAAAAAATTCCATATTTCATGTGACCATGTTGGATATGTGACATAGATATATATATATTTTAATTTCCTGTCAAAGAATCTGCATCCAGATTTTCATAACTCTAATGTAAAAATTTCCACATTTTCTGCAGAATATTTTGTGTCCATACTTCACTTATGATGTACAGAGAATTCTGTATTTTAAGTTGGAAATACTTTCTCCAGATTTGTATATGTGAATAATAGAGAATTTTATGTTTCACATCCTGAAATCTGCATCTAGATTTTCACATGTGAAACAGAATTTCATCTTTTATGTAGGACACTCTCATTTCAGATGTCGATACTTGAAACAGATAATACTTTCATCAAGAGGCGCCTTACTTACTATTTTTCTTCTGTCATTATGGTGTTGTCATTGGGATTACTAAGCTATTCATATCTCCCACATAAATTTTGTTTCTAACTTGAGCTTCATCTAGATTTTAATTTTTTCATCGTATTCTCTGCATAGAAGTTAAATAAGCAGGACAACAATACAAAGCTTTGACTTCTTCCTTTCCCAATTTTGAATCAGTTAATTGCCCCGTGTCCAATTCTAACTGCTTGCACCTTCACTTCCATACACATTTCCCAGGAGACATATAAGGTATTCTCTCATTTTTATCTCTAAAAATTTTACAAAATTATTATTATTATTATTATTATTATTATTATTATTGGTTTGTGTGTGATTTGCAGTGTCCAAGTCATTAGCAGAGACAGTTAAGCAGATATAGATGATTGTATGCTATCTCCTTGCTTATCCTATGATACAAACATCAACTCATGTGTACCTCTTATGATTAAATAATTAACTACACATTCCTGTGTTTGTTGGTTTTGTTATTTTATTTTTTGGTCATTGTTTCTGTTGCCGTTTTCTCTCTTTTTCAAGTAGTCAAGTACCAACTGGTAATTTCCCATGAACTTGCCATCTTATTCTACATGAATTAAATTATGCCTATGGCAGTCTCTGACCTTTGATAGCCACTGAATGGAGTTACACTTCAAGATCTGAAATCAGTGATCCATGCTCTGGGAAAATGTCAGGAACTTCAAAAACTAACTAGATATATTCAAGTGCTGACTTTTTGAGCCCAATTATGCTATTATATTTATGTGGAAAGTTCTACATTTCTTCATGCTGATGACAATTACTCATTAACAGAAATTTCCAAGGGGGAAAGAAAAACAACAACACAATATGCCTGATTGCATGTTGGAAGTTAAAGTAGAACCAGTTACGTGCGTACATAAGCAACGCCCCATCAAACAGATTAATTCATGGCAACTAATGTTTCCTGTTTTACTGTCAAGGAAGAAAAATAATAGAGATTGCCAGGAAAAACTGAGAATTTCCAAGAAGGCAGAATTGTAGGCAGATGTGAAATGCAACTCTCTCAATGAATGGACCACAAATAATACTACTACATGGACAATAGTTCTCCCACAGCATCAGATAAATACTAGCAGAAGACCTGGTCACCAGAATGTCCCATGTGGGTTCCAGATATACCTGTGTAGAAAGGAACTAAGAAGGGAGAAGGAGGATAAGAAGAAGCAAGACAAAACCTCATGTGGGAGATGGAGAAGCAGGGAAGAGATTTCCAGAATGAGGCAAGCTCCTTCACTAAAGGGTAAATTACCTTGGACTGAAAGGAAACAAGATAAAACAGATGATGAAATATAATTTGGATAGAGTGAGAGCCACACAGACAATGCGTGTCATGGCCCTGTATGTCTCACACTGCAATGCAGTTCAGTCAGTGTGTATGGGGCCCAGAAGCCGGAAGGTGGGATTTATAGAGTGATTCTCAGAGAGGACTGCTGTTGACTGTGTGGAGATGGCCTGATGGTCCACGTATGAGTAGCTGTGTTGCAGGGAATGTCTTTTGAGAATTCCCAAACTGCCAAAGAGGGAGGACCTTACTGCATTGTCACATACCGGAGGTAGAGATATCTTGGTAGACCCTCACCTTCCCACCTGTTAACACCTACTACAAGGCAATAGAGAAAGACCAGCAGAAGTACCACTCATGCTCCTGAAAACACAGGCTAAAGGATCCTATTAAGGCCAAATCTTTTCTGCCTATGGCTGCTGGCTTCTATTCAAAATTGACACCACCATGGTTCCAGCATTTCAAGTAGCTATACCACCTCCTGTGATCATCACGGCAGATCCCAGTGTGCCACAAGTGTCTAAGGGCAGACTCCTTTGGCGACCACATGGCCTTGGAAAGCAGAATGAAGCAGGGCAAAGACTAATAGAGTTTGGCAAAGGAAATGCACTTGTCATAGCAAACATCCTCTTCCAACAACACAAGAGAAGACTCTACACATGGACATCACCAGATGGTCAACACCGAAATCAGATTGATTATATTCTCTAGAGCCAAAGATGGAGAAGCCCTATGCAGTCAACAAAAACAAGACCAGGAGCTGACTGTGGCTCAGATCATGAACTCCTTATTACCAAATTCAGACTTAAACTGAAGAAGTAGGGAAAACCGCTAGACCATTCAGGTATGACCTAAATAAATCCCTTATGATATACAGTGGAAGTGAGAAATAGATTTAAGAGCCTACATCTGATAGATAGTGTGCTTGATGAAATATGGAATGAGGTTTGTGACACTGTAGAGGAGACAAGATCAAGACCCCATGAGAAAGAAATGCAAAAAAGCAAAATGGCTGTCTGGGGAGGCCTTACAAATAGCGGTGGAAAGAAGAGAGGCGAAAAGCAAAGGAGAAAAGGAAAGATATAAGCAGCTGAATGCAGAGTTCCAAAGAATAGGAAGAAGAGATAAGAAAGCTTTCTCAGCAATCAATGAAAAGAAATAGAGGGAAAGAACAGAATGGGAAAGAATAGAGATCTCTTCAAGAAAATCAGAGATACCAAGGAAACATTTCATGCAAAGATGGGCTTGATAAAGGACAGAAATTGTATGGATCTAACAGAAGCAGAAGATATTAAGAAGTGGTGGCAAGAATATGCAGAAGAACTGTACAAAAAAGATCTTCACGACCTGGATAATCACGATGGTGTGATTAGTCATCTAGAGCCAGACATCCTGTAAAGTGAAGTCACGTGGGCCTTAGAAAGCATCACTACAAACAAAGCTAGTGGAGGTGATGGCATTCCAGTTGAGCTGTTTCAGATCCTGAAAGATGATGCTGTAAGAATGCCGCACTCAATATGTCAGCAAATTTGGAAAACTCAGCAGTGGCCACAGGACTGGAAAAGATCAGTTTTCATTCCAATTCCAAAGAAAAGCAATGCCAAAGAATGCTCAAACTAATGCACAGTTGCACTCAACTCACATGCTAGTAAAGTAATGCTTAAAATTCTCCAAGCCAGGCTTCTGCAATACATGAACTGTGAATTTTTTGATGTTCATTCTAGTTTTAGAAAAGGCAGAGGAACCAGAGATCAAATTGCCAACATCCACTGGATCATGGGAAAAGCAAAAGTGTTCCATAAAAAATATCTGTCTCTGATTTATGGACTACACCAAAGCCTTTGACTGTGTGGATCACAATAAACTGTGGAAAATTCTGAAAGAGATGGGAATAGTAGAACACCTGACCTGTCTCTTGAGAAATCTGTATGCAGGTCAGGAAGCAACAGCTAGAACTGGACATGGAACAACAGACTGGTTCCAAATAGGAAAAGGAGTACATCAAGACTGTATTTTGTCACCCTGCTTATTTAACTTCTATGCATAGTACATCATGAGAAACGCTGGATTGGAAGAAACACAAGCTAGAATCAAGACTGCTGGGAGAAATATCATAACCTCAGATATGTAGATGACACCACCCTATGGCAGAAAGTGAAGAGGAACTAAAATGCCTCTAGATGAAAATGAAAGAGGACAGTGAAAAAGTTGGCTTAAAGCTCAATATTCAGAAAATGAAGATCATGGCTTCCAGTCCCATCACTTCATGGGAAATAGATGAGGAAACAGTGGAGGCAGTGTCAGACTTTTTGGGCTCCAAAATCACTGCAGATGGTGACTGCAGCCATGAAATTAGAAGGCACTTACTTCTTGGAAGAAAAGGTATGAGCAACCTAGATAGCATATTCAAAAGCAGAGACATTACTTTTCCGACTAAGGTCTATCTAGTCAAGGCTATGGTTTTTCCAGTGGTCATGTATGGATGTGAGAGTTGGACTGTAAAAAGGATGAGCACCAAAGAATTATGCTTTTGAACTGTGGTGTTGGAGAAGACTCTGGAGGGTCCCTTGGACTGCAAGAAAATCCAACCAGTCCTTTCTGAAAGAGATCAGCCCTGAGATTTCTTTGGAAGGAATGATGCTGAAGCTCAAACTCCAGTACTTTGGCCACCTCATGCGAAGAGTTGACTCATTGAAAAAGACCCTGATGCTGAGAGGGGTTGGGGGCAGGAGGAGGAGGGGACGACAGAAGATGAAATGCTGGATGTCATCACTGGCTGGATGAATGTGACTCTGAATGCACTCCGGGAGTTGGTGATGGACAGGGAGGCCTGGAATGCTGCAATTCATGGGGTAGCAGAGTCGGACACGACTGAGTGATTGCACTGAATGATTTATGGAGATTATAAATCTGGGAGAGGGGAAATTGAAAATTGCAAACCTCTGTCCTAATCGTTCTGTAAAAGTATAAATGATAATCTTAAACTTGGATAAACAGGCAGCCCATAAATACTGAGGGGCTATCTTATTCGCCAACACCTTTTACCTCTTCAGGATGAATCCCTGGCTGCTGGAGTTGGACTTCAGCCTCTGGCCCATGTTGAGGACTAGGACACGTTCAGATGCAGCACTAGGAAATATGTGTACTCTTTTGATGCGTTCAACTGTTGTGTTTTTTGTGTGTCATTTTTCTCAATTGTAGGCTTCTTTGTTACTACACACTGATTTGATCTTTGAAGATTATTTCAACCATGTTTTATTTTTGTATTATTGTTTCTACTTTTATTTTGCTTTCCTATTTTCTGTGCCTTTTGTTGCTGTTGCATCACTTCATTTTTTAACACAGGTATGTATTCTATATTAACTGTGGTTTCTTGTTATTCTTAGGGGCTGTTCTGATCTTCTTGTCAGATTTGCTTTCTTTATTCTTCAGTTGGCACTCTGCTCTGGTTTTTTTTTTTTACTTGATTGAGATTACTTGATTGGTTCTCTTTATGAATCTCTTGTCTTCTCTGTAATGTTTATTGCTTGTGGTGCCTTCTATTTATTTATCTATTTGTCATGTATCTATGTTACTTTTTTAATCTCCTCAATATTTACTATGGTATTGTACTTTTTTGGACATAAGTTGGGCCTAATCTTTTTGGGTGTCAGCACCTGAGAGGGTAGCAGGCAGGAAGGTCAGGGGTCTCCAAATGAAGGAAATAGCCAGCAAGTGTTAGACATTTTTACCTCTTCTAAGTGGCAGGAGGAAACAAACTAGCAATATTTGTGCTTTTTTTCCTTCTCTATACAAATTTAAAAGGTGGTTTCTGTTAAAATATTGTGTTGCAATAATGACACTTGGTTTCATCTGAAGTTAACTATTCTCAAACCTTGAGATAACCAATGCATTTTTCTTATGGAAATGTTTGTCTTAAACTATGCTATTGTACTATGTTTTACCCCAAACTCTGTCGTCAAGTCAGTGCCACCTAATGCCTCAGAACCTGCTTGACAAACCAGTATGTTATATTCAGATATTTGTTCCCTAATCTATGTAAAGAAAAAAAAAATTGTATGGTAATATGTCCTTCTACAAGATTGAAGTTAATAATTGTATGGCCCGGGATGAGTTGTCTGATGCCAAGATTATCCCAAAATATATCTTATGGGTGAGGGGCCCTGGTACCACTCTGAGTTTTAAAACACTCCTTTCTTTCATTAACAGACTGCTGGTGAGTATATAACATCCAGCTGAAGACTAGCAGGGGGTATTCTTTCTGCCCCCTTCTGATGCCTATGTCAGAAGTTTTCTCTATCTCTTTATTTTTTAATAAAAGTTTATTATACAAAGCTCTGAGAGATCCCGCCTTGTCTCTTGTCCTAGATTGAATTTCTCTCCTCCAGAGGCCAAGAATCTGGGCGTATTTTCATTCCACTACCACCTTTCACACTTAGACCAGGATCATGGACACCTGGGAATTCCCATCTACTGTGAATATCAACTGGTGACAGTCTCCATGAAGGCCTCTTTCCCAATCTCTGATGCATTGCACCCAACTGCCTACACAACCCACGGCTGATAAGCCACACCACACAACAAGCAAGACAGAAAAACACAGCCACTCATCAGCAGATAGACTGCCGTAAGGTCAGACTAATCCCATAGACACCTACAAATGACATGAACAGATATGGTCCCACCATTAGAGAGGAAGACTCAGCTGGCAGAATCAAGAACATTGTTGTCATCTCTCCAACTCCAAAGCCAACACTAGCCACTCAATCAGCTTTATCAACTTGGAGCAAAGATGAGGCATAATAAATATAATGCAGCAGTTTGTGAAGAAATAACCATTAACATGGTAATGGGAAATGTGAAGACAGAGAAATATGTTGTGGGCTAAAGAATGTGGTAAAAACTCAGAACATAATGAAAGAAAAAATGGCAGGCTCCCTGAAAGTGGCTTGGATGTTGTGGTAGTAAAGGCGATAAAACATTCTGGAAATGGAATGCAGAAAAGACGAGAACCATTTCTGAAGGGTCTAGAAAAATGAAAAAGTAACAACACACAATGAACAATACAAAAAAGGACTTTGGTTTCCTATATGCTAATACACCCTGTTCTACTGCAGAAGCCAACATAACATTGGAAAGAAATTATCCTCCAATTTAGAAATGTAGTTTTAAAATGAAACATAAGTGTTCAAAGGCACAAGAGACCTGACAAACTTAATTGATCCTTATAGAACATTTCACTGAAACACAGCACAATATACATTTTTTTTTCTAAAGTGAACATAAAATATCTTCAGAATATATCACAAAGTGGATATCAAATCAAGCCTTGGTAAACTTAAGATAGTAGTAATTGCATCAATCATATATATATAACCACAATGCTATGATTTATATGCCACATTTTGTGGGAGAGGACTTGAAAAACACTAGTCCATGAAGACTAATAAATATAACTCTACATGCCCATGAGATCATTCATTAAATCTGAAAGATAATGAATGAAAAATCTTAGAAATAAATGATGGCAAAACCAATACAGTATTGTAAAGTAAAATAAAGTAAATTAAAAAATTTTAAAAATAAATAAATAAATAAATAAAAAGCAAAAAACAAACTGATTTATATAAAAAATGAAATAAATAATATTAAAAAATGATTATCTGAAAGTTATGGAGCATACTAAAGCAGTAGAAGAGTGAAGTTGATAAATACCACAAAAATAATGAAGAATCATAACAGCCAACAGCAAACAACTATGTCAATAAAATTTAGAATCTGATCCATAGACAAACACTCAGAAATTCAACTAAGAAGAAACATAAAATATGAACAGAGCAATTATAAGCACTAATATTGAAATTGTAATGAAAAAATTATAGTTGACAAACTTGAAGCCAGATGGCTTCACATGGAAATATTATGAGCCAGTCAGAGAACTGCTAGCACATGCCACTTCTGAAACACTTCCAAAATTCTAGAGTGGGAGGAAACCCAAAACTTATTCTACAAGGTCACCATCACACTGATACCAACACCGAGGTAACACAGAAAAAGAAAGTTACAGACCAATATCAAATAGATGAACAGACATTCTTAGCAAAATACGAGCAAATAAAACAAAAAAAATCCACCAATACCTTAAAAGGATTGAACACCATTATTAAGTGTGCGGTTTATTCCAGATATTGAAACATTCTTCAGTAGTTGCACATCAATGCATAGTGAAGGATGAAAACCATAGAATCACCTCAGTACTTGGTGAAAATATTTGATATAATTCAACAAGTGTTTGTGATAGAAACTCTCCAAAAACTGAACATAGCAAAAACTACCTCAACTTATCAAAGACACACGGATCAAAACTACAACATCACCTCTTACCATTCCAAATGACCATCAGTAGGGGGGAAAAAAAAAAAAAAAAAGCTACCCTGTTAGTCCAGTGGCTAAAACACCATGATCCCTATGCAGGAGTCCCAGGTTGATCCCTGGTCACGGAATTAGATTCCACACAGTGATTGAGGTTTGTGGCAACAAAATAGAGAAATAAATATTTATGTGTGCATATTAATGCATTCAAATGGAATCCAGAAAACAGGTGCTAAATAACCCATTTCGAGTGAGGAAGGGATGGACTCATAGAAAACAGACTTGTGGACACAGTGCAGGAAGGACATATGCAACATACAAGCATGTAGTAGAGAGCTATTGCTGTGGAGTGCTCTAATGGAGTTGTTTTGGAGTAGGAGAGGAGCTCAAGAGGGAGATGGCAGGACTGCTCAAATGGGAGGCTCAGCTATGTTTAATAATAACTGATTTATTTTTCTGGGCAGCAGACACCAGCACAACATGTAAAGAAAGAAAATCAGTCCTTGGCTAATTGGTGCTAGTGATAAGTAAAGCGTCACTGTGCGTGTCAAGTAAAATGTGTACCCAGGATGCTTTAGAACATATAGACAAAGCAAAAGCAAAAAAAAAAAAAAAAAAAGGCAAACTTAACTGCAGAGCTATTTTAGCCAGAATAAATTCAGACTCTACGCTGGTGTCCCTTCACTCATTGATTTGTCATTGTTTCTAAAAGTAAAGAATGTCTTTGTAAAAGTAAAGTAAACATATATGGCTGTATGTTTTCATAAACTGATGTCACCAATTTATGAAACCATGAATCCCCTCGTTTTAATAATAGCTGACCTTTGACTTTCAGTACTGTGCTAAGTAGAAATAAGTAAAAATAGGTTAACACTGAGGTGGTGCACAAGAATCCCTTATATTGCAGTTTTAGAGTGTGTGCTACTGACTGGGAAAAATGCATAGCCCCAAAGTGGAGAATTATGTTTTCTTCATCAGGCCTTTCATTCTAATAAGAACTTAATCATGAGGAGCAACTTCTCAAGTATTGCAAAAAGACTGCTCTGAAGAAGGATAGGAAATCCAGGTTTTACAGAAGTTTTGGTACAACTATCAGGTATAAGAATGTCCAAATATTGTGGTTAACGAAAGAAAACTGCTCACTAAAAGTGAATGGATTTAGATATTTTCTTCCTATTGGGAAGATGCAAGAATCTGGGCTTCTTGAAATAATTCCTTTGATAAGCACCTTAACTAGGGCTTGTATCTAGTCTTTCCTGTCTCAAGTCAGTTCTTCAGGTGGCAGATGCAGTAACTAAGGACTGATAGTGGGCAACTTGATTTCATTAAGAGTTCCCCAGGTTTCACATTTATGGGTGGATGCAATGGCTTATGGCTTGATGACTGCAGCATCCTATGTTTAATGATAAGGTTGGCAAATTTCTTGCTTCACAGCATGCTCTATTTTCTACAACCTCAGAAAAACTTACTATCTCAAGAAAGATTCTTACACTCTCAAAGAAGTTGACTGTGGGCTTCTATCTCAACAGGACATCTGTTCAGCTCAGTTCAGTCACTCAGTCGTGTCTGACTCTTTGCAACCCCATGATTCACAGCACGCCAGGCCTCCCTGTCCATCACCAACTCCCAGAGTTCACCCAAACATATGTTCATTGAGACGATGATGCCTTCTCATCCTCTATCGTTCCCTTCTCCTCCTGATCAAATCCCTTCATCATTAGATATTTTTATGAGACAGCACTTCACATGAGGTGGCCAAAGTACTGGAGTTTCAGCTTTAGCATCGTTTCTTCCAAAGAACACCCAGGACTGATCTCCTTAAGGATGGACTGGTGGGATCTGCTTGCAGTCCAAGAGATGCTCAAGAGTCTTCTCCAACACCACAGTTCAAAAAGCATCAATTCTTTGGCGCTCAGCTTTTCTCACAGTCCAACTCTCACATTCATACATGACCACTGGAAAAACTAAAGCTTTGACTATATGGATTTTGTTTGCAAAATAATGTCTCTGCTTTTTAATATGCTATCTAAGTTGGCATAACTTACCCCTACAGAGTAAACATCTTTTAATTTCATGGCTACAGTCACCATCTGCAGTGGATTTGGAGCCCAAAAATTAAAGCCTGACACTGGTTTGGCTGTTTCCCCATCTATTTCCTATGAAGTGATGGGACCAGATGTCATGATCTTTGTTGCAGAAGATTAAGCTTTAAGCCCAGTTTTTCACTTTCTTCTTTCACTTTCATGAAGAGGCTTTACAGTTCCTCTTCATTTTCTGCCATAAGTGTGGTGTCATCTGTATATCTGAAGTGATTGCTATTTCTCCTGGCAATATGGACTCCAGCTTGTGCTTTTCCAGACCAGACTTTCTCATAATGTACTCTGCATACAAGTCACATAAGCAGGGTGACAATATACAGCTTTGAGGTCCTCATCTTTCTATTTGGAAAGAGCCTGTTTTTCCATGTTCAGCTCTAATTGTTGCTTCCTGACGTGCATATAGGTTTCTCCAGAGCAGGTCAGGTGTTCTGGTATTTCCATCTCTTCAGAGTCTTCCGCAGTTTATAGTGATCCACATATTTAAAGGTTTTGACACAGTCAATAATGCAGAAATAGGTGTGTGTTTGTTGTTGTTGTTGTTTTTTCCTGGAACCTTCCTGCTTTTTCAATGATCCAAGATTGTTGGCATTTGGATCTCTGGTTCGTCTGCCTTTTCTAAAACCAGTTTGAACATCTGGAAGCTCATGGTTCATGTATGGCTGATGCCTGGCTTGAAGAACTTTGAGTATCACTTTACTAGAATGTGAGACGTGTGTAAATGTGTGGTAGTTTGATCAGTCTTTGGCATTGCGTTTCTTGGGATTTGAATGAAAACTGACCTTTTCCAGTCCCAGGGCCACTGCTGTGTTTTCCAGTTTACTGGCATATTGAGTGCAGCACTTTCACAGCATCATCTTTCAGGATTTGAAATAGCTCAACAAGAATTTCATAAACTCCACTACCTTTGTTCATAGTGATGCTTTCTAAGGCCCACTTGACTTCACATTCCAGGATGTCTGGCTCTAGGTAAGCGATCACTCCATCGTGAATATCTGGGTGGTGAAGTTACAGTTCTACTGTGTATTATTGCCACCTCTTCTTAATATCTCCTGTGTCTCTTAGGTTGCAACATTTCTGTCATTTATTGAGTCCATCTGGCATAGTGTGTTCCCTCAGTAACTCTAATTTTATTGAGAGGATCTCTGTTCTTTCCCATTCTTTTCTTCCAATATTTCTTTGCGTTGATCTCTGAGGAAGTCTTTCTTATTTCTTCTTGCTAATCTTTGGAACACTGCATTCAGATACTTATATCATCTGTTTCTCCTTTCCTTTTCACTTCTCTTCTTTTACAGCTATTTCTAAGGCCTCCCTAGTCAACTATTTTTCTATTTTGCATTTGTTTTCCATGTGGATGGTCTTGATCCCTGTCTCATGTACAGTGTCACAAACCTCCGTCCATAGTTCATCCTTCACTCTATTTTTTCAGATTTAGTCCCTTAAATCAATTTCTTACTTCCACTGTATAATCATGTAGGATTGGATTTAGGTCATACCTGAAAAGTTGGCTTAAAGGGCAACATTCAGAAACTTTAGATCATGATATCTTTTCCCATTACTTCATTCATGGGAAATAGAAGGGAAAACGGTGGAAACTTTGTCAGATTTTATTTTTGTTGTTGTTTTTGTTGTTGTTGGAGGCGGTGGGTGTCTCCAAAATCACTGCAGATGGTGATTGCAGTCATGAAATTAAAACATGCTTACCCCTTGGAAGAAACGTTATGACCAACCTAGATAGCATATTCAAAAGCAGAGACATTACTTTGCCAACAAAGGACAGTTTAGTCAAGGCTATGGTCTTTCATGTGTGGATGTGGAAGTTTGACTATGAAGAAAGCTGAGCACTTAATAAATGATGCTTTGGAACTGTGGTATTGGAGAAGACTCTTGAGAGTCCCATACACTGCAAGGGAAATCAACCAGTCCACTCTAAGGAGATCAGTCCTGGGTGTTCTTTGGAAGGAGTGATGCTAAAAGCTGACACTCCAGTACTATGGCCACCTCATTTGAAGAGCTGACTCATCGGAAAAGACTCTGATGCTGGAAGGGATTGGGGCTGGAGGAAAATGGGACAACAGAGGATGAGTTGTCTGGATAGCATCACTGATCTGTGGATGTGAGTTTGAGTGATCTCC